>NC_069502.1:796785361-796787861 GCF_027579735.1 Bombina bombina | reverse complement strand
TTGCAAAGTCCTTGCTTGCACAGTTAACATTAGCACAGCTGTTCAGTGTAATAGATTCTGTCTGCTTAAGCCACTTCTATAGCGGGGCTAGATTAAAGTTTAACTGACTTGTTTTACTATCATAGCATAACGTCTAATCTCAGAATATAATACACATTTACAATCTATTGGCAATCATCAATTATCATAGGGAGTAAGCGGTTAAAAAAATGAGTATAAACTCTCTAAAGCCAGACCCCTAACACGTGTTTCGCTCACGCTTCCTCAGAGAGGTTACACGCTGGGTGTTTGGTAAATCTATTTACTGGTTCATAAATCCCACCTTGTGTGTGGGATTGGATGTTCATGAGGAATTTTCTTGATTCTGATTGGTAGGATTGCATGTCAATTATGTTTAGGTATCCAATGGGGATACATTTTTCATTTGAAGCCTTATGCTATACTCTGTTACATTTTGCGAACTTATGCATGTTGGTTACGATAATATATGTTACTTTATCAGGGAGTTTTTTTTATCTTGCTGCTGAAGAATAAGTTCTAAATTTTCTTATTGTACATACTTTCACTTGTGGTGTGTACTTTGTATTATATACCACAGAGATATTGTTTGGTAATAGGACCATATGCAGGGTTTTCAATCTATTTATTACAGGTTGGTATTTATAATGAAAGTATTGAATACATTAGTAGCATGACAGATGTTTTAAAGACAGAATCAAGATTACGTACTACACTGTGTATACCATTTCTGGCATATTTTAAATGAGTGTCAAGTGGTATGGTATCTATTAAAGTTATTATTTTTCTATAGTTAAGTGGGTTGTTTATACATTTCTAGGGCAATAGATACCATTGCTGTTTTGAAGAGGAACATAGTTTAATTTGGTTCACTCTAGTGTGTGTGAATTTTAAGGGTGCATATAATAGATGTTTCCAAATATTATGTGACAGTCAGTTTCTATGAATTTGTTACTTAAAAGTGTGCTGAAGAGAAGAGTGGTTGTGTGCACATATAGTTAAAGAGGTAGGTCACATAAATAAAAACATCCCACATATTAACAGGTCCTCTTATTACAGCATTATTTCTGAATTTATTAATAGCGGGCTACAAAAAATATTGTTTGTTTCTAACTGTTTGATATTATACAAACCAAGTACAATGTTTCACATCTAGATACATGATTCTCAGAGGTATTATTCACACACCTATGCTATATATAGATATTTAGAGAGTTTAAGCAGACAGGATCTATTACACTGGGCAGCTGTGCTAAAGTTAACTGTGCAAGCAAGGACTTTATAATTACAGATAGAGTATTTGCTAGATAGCTTTAATCTCATAATCTGACATCCCACATATTAACAGTCCAGAAGCAGAACTTTTTTTCATTTTCTGCTATGAAATTTCTTAGTAAAATATTTTCTGCAGCGTCTCTAAGGAGCCGGTGTTGCTGTGTTTATTGCCCTTACTCGGTGCGCATGAGGACAGGTTCATATACAGCCTCGCTGATGTCGTCTGCTGTACGTTCCCACAGTGTCAGTCTGCCTGGGAACCTGCTCTACTGGGGTCTATATGCTTATTTTGGAGGGGCTGCTGCTCTATGCTTATACTGCGGATGTATACTATATGCTTCCTAAAGGATGGCACTTAGAAATTAGTGTGTATATATATATATACATATTGTATATTATTTATTTATCACAACCTCAGAGTTGATTCCAGTAAAAAGATCTTAAAAACAAAAAAAAAACACTGGAAGAACAAATAATATAATACACACCCATTTAAAAAATAAATAAATATGCTAAAGCCTGAGCTGATCGGTTGCACATTTCCTGAGCTCCGAGATAATCATATATTTTATAGCTCAAAACCACTACTATGCGCTTTACAAGGCGGTTTGTTTACCGACCCACTCCCTAAGGAAGGTGAGGAAGGTAACTCCAGACCTTGATAACTCCTGTGCGTCAAATTAGACGAAGTTTATCTGCAACGCACTTGCGGCCTCACTCTTGAGACACTAAATGGAGAGCAGCGTTACAGCATCGAACTGCATTAGAACCTAGACAACAAATATATTTACACGCTATCCATCAGCTCCATATTCCATTCTATTAGACCAGTGACATGCTGCTCCATGGAACATCTCCTTTCAGAGAATTTGATCACATCATAACTCCTGCTGAACTGCGAAGCTCGTAGTGGTGGCCATTCTGGATTCTAAGATGGAGTCAGAGCTCGAGAATTGGGGAGATAATCTTTGCAACATTGTGGAGGCATGTTTCTTGGATGATTGAATTTGTGACACACAGCTCTCTCGGAGTGGCAGAAAACCAAAAGGAAGTTAGGCGCTGCATTAATCCCACAGCCATACTAGTGGCAAAACCAGTGTTTGGAAGTGTGAGGATGACGATGACAACTGAGTTCACAGCGGCCTATGCAGATAACGGTAACCTTGGGAAAGCATCGACATCTGAATTACAACACCTTACTCTTCTT
>NC_069502.1:796520361-796780361 GCF_027579735.1 Bombina bombina | reverse complement strand
TATTGACGTCAGATAATTAATGTAGGATAAATTAGTAATGCATCACTACATAATAAAACCATACCTATACAAGTATTTCTGAGTTTTAACAAAAAATGTGCAATGGGCATTCAGCCCCTAACATCAATACACTAAATAGTGCAAGCATGAGTAAGGCCCCATATAAACAGGGTTGTTATAGGGATCAGAGGATTTTAAAGTTTCAAATTATATCTCATAGTCCAGCCACGTTACAAACTATGTGGCAATCTGTAATATTCAACATTGACAGCAGGTTAGCCTCTCAAGTATGATCACACCAATAGAGGTTGACGAGGTAAGAACGTCCTCTTATAACCTGCTTCAAACTTTAACTGCAGAGTCTCTTACTGGAAATACTATGCAGATAGACAAACAAATGCAGTGATATAAAGCATCAAAAGTTATCCTGATGTACTGACTTTCAATGTCCAGCAATCTTAACTTTCATCATGCCAATACGTGCCTCAACTGAGAAAACATCATTTGAGATGTATGATACCTCTTTTACCGATCTGTCCCGGTCAGCATACACAGTGCTGTATCTTAGCGTGTTTCCGTGAAACCTCAGGACCAGCAATTGTGGCTTCGATAACTCTTAGTACTAAGTCGTATCCGGTCTGTTTACCAGTTGTCACCGGGTAAAGGTATTCTCGTATTGCTAGGCTTTCAAAACTTTGGCAATAAAGACCAAACAGGTTGCTTGAACAGGTGTGCTCTGTCTTGCACAGTCGACATACGTTTCGCCCCACAATGCTTTGCCGCTAAAAAATCTCCTAGTTTGAAAGATAAACTAGTAAAAAGTAGATTTGTGAGGTCTCCCTCTCTGAACTGGCTAGGTTTAAGGCAAGAGGTTAAAGGAAGCTACCCTTGTGAACACTGCGTATACTACCCCTATATGCAAAAAAGTAAGACTTTTGCATCAAATAATAGCATACAATTTAATATCAGAATTTTTGCAAATTGTAATTCAATAGGAGTAGTATATATGTTGCATTGTTCCTGTCCATATTTTTATATAGGAAAAACAAGGAGAGTTTTTAAAGAAAGAATTCAGGAGCATAGAGATGATATAATCTATGGCAGAGACACAAGTGTGGCTAGACATTTTGCTTTGCATCATGATAAAAACCCGGCCTCCCTTAAATTTGTAGCAATAGATAGAGGAATCATGAGAGGTAGAGGAGGAGATGAAGACAAGTGTCTCCTTAGAAAGGAGTCAAAATTGATTTATGTCCTTGAAACAGTGTCTCCTAAAGGTTTAAATTAAATAATTGAATATGCTCCCTTTCTAAACTAAAGTATAATCAAAAGTAGGTTTGTAATAGACTTATCTACATTAATTCTTGTTAATAAGAATTTGACAGTATTCAATCATTTAACAATCAAAAAATAGTTGGTTTAACTCTTTAATAAAGTTGTTGCAACTTTTGTACATCAAATAAAATGTATAAGTAAAATATAAGTAGTCTCATTTGTTTTGGGGTGAAGGCGATTGCCATATAGGGAACGGCGCTCAATGATATGCTTTGTTATTAAATATATATGAAAATATTTAAAAGTACTAACACTTCTTTAGCATGTAAAAGTATCGCATGCGCTAAAGTCACGCCCCTGTTACGTGACTTAATAAGGAAGATGGATGTACCTGTGAAATCAGTCCTGACTAGGCCCTGAATAATCGCAAATCATTGTGGAGTGAAACGTACGTCGACTGTGCAAGACAGAGCACACCTGTTCAAGCAACCTGTTTGGTCGTTATTGCCAAAGTTTTGAAAGCCTAGCAATACGAGGATACCTTTACCCGGTGACAACTGGTAAACAGACCGGATACGGCTTAGTAATAAGAGTTATCAAAGCCACAATTGCTGGTCCTGAGGTTTCACGGAAACACGCTAAGATACAGCACTGTGTATGCTGACCGGGACAGATCGGTATAAGAGGTATCATACATCTCAAATGATGTTTTCTCGTTTGAGGCTCGTATTGGCATGATGAAAGTTAAGTTTGCTGGACATTGAAAGTCAGTACATCAGGATAACTGTTGATGCTTTATATCACTGCATTTGTTTGTCTATCTGCATAGTATTTCCAGTAAGAGGCTCTGCAGTTAAAGTTTGAAGCAGGTTATAAGAGGACGTTCTTACCTTGTCAACCTCTATTTGTGTGATCATACTTGAGATGCTAACCTGCTATCAATGCTGAATTGTTACAGATTGCCACACAGTTTGTAACGTGGCTGGACTATGAGATATAATTTGAAACGTCAAAATCCTCTGATCCCTGTAACAACCCTGTTTATATGGGGCCTTACTCATGCTTGCACTATTTAGTGTATTGATGTTAGGGGCTGAATGCCCATTGCACATTTTTTGTTAAAACTCAGAAATACTTGCATAGGTATGGTTTTATTTTGTAGTGATGCATCACTAATTTATCCTACATTAATTATCTGACGTCAATAAATGTCTCTGTATTATAGTATTGTTTTGACTGCCGTTTCTAAATTACATGTGGTGGATTCATTTCTCCCTCTGGTGAACTACTGAGCAATTAAGAGTGCTGAACTCCCTAACTTTATATACTTAGGTATAATTTTCTCCTCTATGTCCAATAGTTTATATATAATATATATATGTCCATGGGGCACTGCACACACTCTTAATAAACCCAAGTGCCCGGGGTGCATTCAAGAGCAAATATACGGGGGGCGGAGCCAGCTATTAAAGAGGAAAGACGCACATTAGCAGAGCTCCTGAAGCCAGACACTTAAAACTCAAATTTATGAATCCTGAGTACCTATAGTTTATCCTCACTCTACTCTTAGAGTGGAAGCTTCTCCTATACATCTTGCCTCTTTGTTGGAGGACCTGTTTGTGAAAGCTGATAGCCAATTTCACAGCTTGAAGACTACTCTGGTGGAGCTGCGCAACCAAGATGGCGCTTCTCCCTTTCCTAACTAGGACACCTATGTGACGGCTCAATCTGAGGATGCCCTGTGTACCCAATACCCTATAAACCGACCGCAAGAATGGCTGTCCGGCTGGAGATTGTTCGGCAACTTGTCTGGACTGATTAGTGGAGACCTGGCACAATCGCTCACAGCTGACCTGCACCACGCGACTGCTGAGATGTCACAGCCGGTGAAATTCTCCCAGCACAATACTGTGAAGCTCCCGCAATCCCTCGTCACCAGCACGTATCCTGAAACCCATCACACAGCTCGACTGGGGGCGCCCCTGATACAAGGGAAAGATAAAAGCCACACGAGAAGCAAAGCCTTAACTTTCAGTCGGATGGGTAATGTGGTGCTTGATTACGCCAGATGCCTTCCCTTACACCTGAGGACATTACTATGTGGGCCACTAAAAGTCGGCAACAGCGTTAAGTCATGCACTAACCACTCAGCAGAGGCGCAACTTGTGCTTGTGGATAGGGTAAGAAGCCCTTTTGACCCAGGGGGCCAGATATACTTCGGTTCACAGTACTGAGTTTTACACAGCTCTGAGACAAATTCGCAATATCTCTATCAGTGACAGTCACTTGGACTTACAATGAGAGCAGCGCCTGATATATTTGAGAAGATATCCCACAATATTAAAGCCCATTGGACTCTAAAATTGCATATATGGGCTAGTTATTACTCTCCTATATATCTGTTCATGATAGTTGTTTTATCACGATGCCCATACCCAGTATTTGTATGCTTATACTGCTCTATATTCACATTCTTAGCAGAGATCTAGTTTTAATCTCCTATAGAATGTACGTTTAATATTATTAGCTTTTCATACAATATGTTCTTCTTACTTAGTCTTTCAGTTACAATTCTGGACATTTAATATAGACGCTCTGTTCATTTACCATTATATAATATGTCTGCTCAAGTAAGGGTTCCTTTTTTTTTTCTACCTCTTTGTGAACTGGCAGCTACCAGTTAATACCCTTGTTTGACATATATGTTTCAAATCTGTTTTATGCTGAGAATGTAGTCACATATCTCTTTATTACTTAGCTCTGGTAACTTAAGTTTTTCTACTTTTTTTGCTCAGCATGTTGTTGCAGTTGCCTAGATTTAAGGCTAGTATGGGCTTGAGAGTCAGTTTATAACTTTTACATACTCAAATGTGCCTGTATAGCTCACTACAGACTTGAAGGCTGATAAATGACCATATATATTAGGTGCAGGTTGACTGCAGCTATAAACAGCCTGAGTTACACGCCAGAACAAGTTTTCTATAATGTTGATGTAGAACTACTACATATGTATCCCTCTACAATTACTGGAGAAAATATGAGGTTATAAGAGAGTTGATGACTTCTTGTTTGATGCCTTTGCCAGATATTTTACTGTTTCTACACATTTTGTGCTAATTTCTATTGTACATCTCTGGGCAAGCCTCAATGCTAATCTATATGCTCCTAATCTGACTAATATGTATCTATGAGTAGTCAGGAAGTAATAATTACCCTTTCTATCAGAAACTCAACATTCCCTGCTTAGAGATTTGTGGCCTTTATGTTAGCAGCCGAGACACTGGGGTCCACTATGTTTAGCACTGAGTAGCAATTAAAGCAAAGGAATTACATCTTAATACCACAAGCTTAGTTGTTCTCATAATAATCCTGTATATTATTTGGAGACACAATCCTAGTGGTCTCCTAAGTACACTTTAACAAATAATTAGTCTGGGCTCCATATGAGACTCCAACCCTAGCTCTGCCCATGCTCCCCCACTGACGCACCATAGGACCCTCTTAGAGTTTTTACTAATGTCCCCCTCCCCACTTAATGATGCTGGGAGTCACCCCTATCCATTTTACAGTAAGACATTTCCTAATGTTGGTCATGATACCGTTGTTTTATGTGCTTAATTCTACTCTAGTCCTCATATTCCATGTGCTAAGATTCATTCTGGTATATAAAGCACTGTCTCCAGGTCATAATGAGACTAATGAAAGCTCACCACTATATCCCTTTAATTATATATTCCAATTTATACTCTGTCTAGATATTTTTAAAAGTTTACTTGACAATTAAAACTAAAGCTCACTTAGGGTCCTGATAATAGTTAATTAAGATTGACATCCCGACTGGCTCCGCCCTCCATCCCCCCCTCCACCCCCCCTCCCCCTATTATATTTCGAGCGGCTATTGCCCGCTGCATCCCCCCCCCCCTTTTTAAACTATAAAGCTAATCCCCCCCTGGCCCTAATTATATCTAAGTGGACACTCCAATTCGCCTGCTATATGGCCCAGGGAGGACTATTTATGTTATAATGTTATTACCTTTATTATAAAACTGAAGTCTTACTGTAAACAGCCCAAATTTTATAACATTACGTGTGCTGTTTGGATACATTGTACCCTTACTGTAGGGTTTTGTTTGTAACACTTATCTAACAATATTGTAATTGCACTTTTCTGTAAATGTTTTGAGGCATAACCTTTGGTTGTGTTTGTTTATGAATTCAATAAAAAAATATATTTAAAAAAAAAAAAAAAAAAAAAAAGAGAGCAAATATGCAATTAGAAAATAGGAGCGCACTCTCCGGGTCTTAATTATATGTCATTTATTCAAGTGACGTTTCGGGGTTGTTAGCCCCGTCCTCAGACCATTACATACATTAAAATAAGTGTACAACATTTATACTTTACCCTCCACCATCACCACGTACTACCGGAAGTGCCTCCGGCGTCCTGCAAGCCTCATTGCGCAGGTCCGCCGGTTGCCATAGCAACCCGTATCAACAATCTAAAAAATTGAACAATAGTTAATAGTACATACATCACAGAATCTATATAGTCAATATTGCTGCAATATACCAAGACTATAGTAATGTTCACTCAGTTAATATAATATAAGCAATACAAGTTACGCTACCTGAGTCTCAACCGCAGCACAAACATATCATGTTGTCATGCCAACCATTGTAATGAGACTACAACTACTGAGCAATTAAGAGTGCTGAACTCCCTAACTTTATATACTTAGGTATAATTTTCTCCTCTATGTCCAATAGTTTATATATAATATATATATATATATATATATATATATATATATATATATATATATATATATATATATATATATATTAGGACTGCAACTAACGATTATTTTCATAATTGATTAATCGGATGATTATTTTTTCGATTAATTGACTAATCGGATGAAAAATAAATTAATACATTTTTTCCTATATTTAAAATAAAATCCACATACTGAGTGTTATAAATATAAACTTCTGACTAAAACTTTACATTAAAACAACTGTTGGTACAATTTTTTAAGCAGCAGAACAATTTTTTATAATTAAGCAAAACAAAACCACAAACTGTTTGAAAAGAGGTAGACCTAGTAAGAAGTAAACTATAACTGTTTATAACATTCTGTTATTCACTCTTTCAGAAACTTTGCATTGAAATGCAAAAACGTCAACATGTTCACATGCTCCTGGCTGAGGCTGGCTCTCTTTTTTGCAAGCTATTTTGCTTGCAGCAGAGAAGAGGCGCTCAGATGGTGTTGAGGTGTTTGAGATGCATAAGTAGGGTTTTTTGCCAATTTCACCAAGGTGTGCTATTTATCTTTGTTAGTTCTCCACCAATGCAAGGGACCTGTCATCAAAGTGAGCCTGGACTTCATTTTAACTTAAAAATATCTTGAATATCTATATGCAGTGGTAAATAACCATATATAAGGTTAGGGGAAAAATATCTAGTCCACTCTTAAAATAACAGATATATACTTACAGTGGTTGAATTTGGTACATATTCCAATTAATTAAAAATAGAAAAAAAAGGCAAAAGGGTTAAAGACTATATATCAGTAAAAGAACACAGCCTTACACATTTATCTATAGAGTACATATATCAGCAATAGCAAGTGATCCGCTAAAAATTGTGCAAACAGGTAATAGTGACATCAATTCATATAACAAATGCCATCAATCTAGGCTAGGTGTAAATAACAAGCTCGGCACTATATCATGCAAAGCATAGTCCCAAATCACCTGATTTTATATAAAAATCCAAATTATGAGTCCTATTTTATTTCTGGGTTGCACATAAGACAGGAGAAGTTGTAAACTTAAAAAGAAACTTATAGTGTCCTAAAAAAGTGAAAAGTAAACGCCTGCAGACGTCCTTTAGGCTAAGGACATAACCATAAAACACAATACCATGTGCAGGAGCTCATTGGAGTAAAGCAGCTGGTGCTGTGCACAGACCAACTAATTGCAAACCAACTAATCGATTATGAGATTCGTTGACAACTATTTTCATAATTAATTATGCCGATTAGTTGTTGCAGCTCTAATATATATATATATACACACACACACACTTATTAAAGAACAAAAAAAAATCTGTCTGCTAAGTATTTTGGTTGGCTCCTTTACTCCTAGAATACATTTGTTAAGCCCTGACTTACCTTTTCTGCAATGTGCTGTTACCCTATACCACACTGGAGTTCACGAAGTGGGAGGAAATTGAAGAGAGAGGAACGTAGTAAATATTTACATTGAGAGAGAACGGAACAGTGACACCTGCAGGTAGAAATTAAAAGTGCAGGAAAAAAAAATAATTTTAACTGCCACTGCCGTTCTTTCTGCAGAGACCCTTCAGTTTCTGCGATAAGAACGCAGATCGCACAGTGTTCTGCCTTGGGGATTAACAGGTATTCTTGTTGCATTATTTCTGAATTTATTAATAGTCGGCTACAAAAAATATTATTATCGGATCTAATGTTTATGGAATGAACCATTTACAGATTTAAATAAATTTATGTATTTGCAAAATTATTTAACTATACAGAAACCTAGGGGTGCTATGTACAATGATTGACAAAACCTATATATTAAATGGGAGTGTTGGAGTTGGTAGGAGCAAAACTGTGTTCTTCCAAGACATAATTTTGCAAAAACATAAATTTATTTAAATCTGTAAATGGTTCATTCCATAAGCCTTAGGTCCGATCACTCTATGCAGACACAACCGTTAGATTTTGTGGGGCCACGTGACACTGTACATGAAGTTTTTTTTAATGGAATCCGCCCTATACTTTAAGTGTTGATCATTTGGGATTAACATATTTTTTAAAATTTCAAATTGTATGGTTTTTTTTTCCACCTCCATTGTACGTCACCGCACGCATGCGCACTGAAGGCAACTCGCCTGTATAAATCCTGGACACTCTGATGCCGTGCGCATGCGTGGAGTGTGTCGGAAGCGCATGCGCAGTAAAGGCTAATCTCCATATAACTCCTTGAGCCTTTGCTGCTACTGAAACGGCTGTATATTTTTTATTCCCCACCCCCATTGTAAGTCACTGCGCGCATGCGCACTGAAGGCAACTCACCTGTAGAAATCCTGGACCCTCTGATGCCGTGCGCATGTGTGGAGTGTGTCTGGAGCGCATGCACAATAAAGGCTAATATATAATTCCTCGACCCTTTGTTGCTACTGAAACAGCTGATTTGCAGAGGTTGGGCCACTTGCACATGCGCAATGAGCGCCACGCACCTCCAACAGCTGATGTCACGTCACCGGAAGTGACGCAGGTCCCGCATTCTTATAAGTCGAGACTTATTTTAGAACACCGGCTACAAAAAATATTGTTTGTATCTAACTCCTTTATATTATACAAACCAAGTACAATGTTTCACATCTAGATATATGATTCTCAGAGGTATTATTCACACACCTATGCTATATATTGATATCTAGAGAGTTTAAATGTTATGATTGAATAGTTAAACCAATAAAGATAAAGTATGAATGGTTAGAAATTGTTCCTGTATTATTCAGTGAGAATTTTTCCTACATAATTGTAGGGGTAAAGCACTCCTTTTTGTTACAGACTTTGTAACTAATTTTTCTATGGGCCACAATAGGATATATTTGCGTGTGCGAGGCATAGGGAACCTCTCTATAATATTTTCTATCTGTATTTAAAAGGACAGTCAACACAAATTTTTTTATTGTTTAAAAAGATAGATAATACCTTTTACTACCTATTCCTCAGCTTTGCACAACCAAGATGGTTATATTAATATACGTTATAACCTTTAAACCTATAAATTTCTGTCTGTTTCTAAGTCACAAAAGACAGCCCCATGATCACATGCTTTTTTTTTAGCTTTTCACAACAGGGGAGTGTTCGTTTATATAAGCCATATATATATATATATATATATATATATATATATATATATATATATATATATATATATATATATATATATATTTATATATATATATATATATATATATATATATAAAAACAATGTGCTCACGCCCGTGGGTTCTAACATATTTTTTTTGGGCTTAAATGCAAGTCAATAGATAATAAATAAATGTCATGTGATCAGGGGGCTGTCAGAGTAATTTTAGATACAAGATAATGACAGAGGTAAACAGTGTATTAATATAACCATCTTTTCTGTGCAAAACTGGGGAATTGGTAATAAAGGGATTATCTATCTTTTTAAACAATAAAAAAATTTAGTTGACTATCCCTTTAAGGTACTGGAGAGGGAGCTGTGGGTGTAAGAGGCAGAGGTAACCTGTCAGTAATATATATAAAAGCAAGGAAGGGTTGAGGGTCGCCAATCTGCCAACAGATGCGTCAGCGAATAATCCAGCACTTTGAGAACAACATTCCCCAAAGACAATACGGTAGGATTTTGGGCATTTCACCCAAATCAGCAAACAAACTGGATACTCAAGATGTGGTATTCAAACTATTATAAAGAACTTTGAAGAATCAGGAGAGGTTATAAAAGGACTGGAAAGCCCAGAAAACGTTCAAAATCTGATGAGAAGTTTCTCAGAGTTTCTTTTTTGAAAGACTGGAAGAAGTCCAGCAAGGACCTGGCTCAGCATCTGGCAGCTTCATCGGAATGTCAAGTTGACCCTTCTACAGTCTGAAGAAGCTTGATCAGGAATGGTCTTTGTGGAAGGGTAGCAGACAAGAAACCACTTTTTTAGAAGGGGAACAGGGTGAAAAGGCTAAGATGTGCTAAAGCTCACAAAAAAATGGAATGAAGATCAGTGGAAAAGAGTATTATGGAGTGACAAATCCAAGTTTGGAATTTTTGGGTCCAATCATTGACAATATGTGAGAAAAAGAGTTGGAGAGAGATGGAAGAATGCGTGCTTGCGGCCTTCAGTGAAACATGGTGGAGGGTCTGTCCTGGTTTGGAGCTGCATTTTTGCCAGTGGTGTTGGCAATATTGTCCGAATTGATGAGATTACAAATTCTGAAAAGTAAAGACAGGTTTTAATTCATCATGCCAGATTTCTCAGCATGACGATCCCGAGCACACTGCAGTGAAATCATATTTGGAGAGAAATCAGCTGATAAAACACAGACAGTCATGGACTGGCCTCCACAGAGTCCAGACCTGAATATTATAGATGCAGTATGTGATCACCTGGACAGAGAAAGAGATAAAAAATCTAAAGTGCTGAAAGAGGCCTGGTATAATATACCAGAAGATTACTTCAGAAAACTGCAGTCGGAGCTGGGCAAACGGCTTGATAAATCGAGTCGTTAGTGTGACCTCCCTTTGCACTAAGCACATCTTGAACTCTTCTGGGGAGACTGCAATCAGTATCTGACCGCTGCATCCTAGCCTCTTCTCCACCTCTTCTTGAATGGAGAGTTTCAATCTCCCCAGTCTCGTCCAACCAGGGAGATTGACTGCTCCTGTCCACGCGTAATCGGTGTTGCACAAGAGCGCAAAATAGCGCTCTTGTGCAAAGCTGAATTCCGGCAGGGGATTGCTGCCCACCAGAGGCGAGATGTGGCGGACATATGGGGCGCATATGTTCGCACCTGTCCGCCCTAGCTTGATAAATCGAGCCCTAAATACTGACTTTTGCCTAAAGAAGCCATTTTGTTCTAATTTTTTATATATATATATATATATATATATATATATATATATATATATATATATATATATATATATATATTTTGTGTTCATAAAAGAGAAAAATAAATATGGATGGTCATTAAAACTTTGCTAAAACAACAAATCTAATGGTGGCCTAAGATTTTTAGACAGTAGTGTATATGTGTATGTGTGTGTATATGTGTATGTGTGTGTGTGTGTGTGTGTATGTATGTGTGTATATATATATATATATATATATATATATATATATATATATATATATAAATTATTTTTTGTTATGTAAATTTACATAGTATATATGTATCCAGCCTCTTAGGTGGGCAGAGCTAGAAGTCCCTCTTCACTGTCAATATTGTGGTTTTCAGTCTCAGACTAGAAGCAAGAGAGTTGGTTTTCCATTTTGGCCTTTCATGTTTTACAATCCTTATTTACTTGTTCAGGTGCCTCAAGATGTTATCAAGTTTGGAGATATTTGAACTAGATTTTCTTACTGCTTTGGTATATCAACACTCCCTAAAGTATCTCTGAAATTGGAGGTTAAATTTCAGTTCATAAGAAGTTTTTGAGCAAGCTGGATGTTATGTGTTTTTCAATGTTATAATCTGTCATTTTTTAGAGACATATGGTTCTTTTCCCACTGCATCCCTCCTTTACAGTTGTACTGAAGAGGCTCTTTTTTAGTGGATTCAGAATTTATATCTGTCCATAAGTCTACTCCTGTTAGAGCCAGTTTCCTCCTACTGCTATGGAGAAACAAGAAGTCAGTTAGTCCTGAAAGAGATCTCTTCAATTTTTGTGTAGGCTTAACACAAGCTTCTGACAGCCATTCACATTGCAGGTTCTATGAATTTCAGGGCAGACTTCCTTTGCAGGAAGCAGAACTTACCAAAAGAACGGCAGGTCCACAATTCAGCCTTTTCCAAAGATTGTGGACAAATGGTGCATTTCGGAGGTTGTTCTATGGTCTCTATTGTTAGGTTCCACAATATTTTGTTTTTTTCCCAGATGTTCAAACTCTAGGGGGCCCATTTATCAAGCTCCGAACAGAGCTTGTGGGCCCCTGTTTCTGGCGAGTCTTCAGACTCGCCAGAAACAAAAAATTATGAAGCAGCGGTCTAAAGACCGCAGCTCCATAACCCTGTCTGGCTGCTCTGAGCAGGCGGACAGGAATCTCCAGAAATCAACCCGATCGAGTACGATCGGGTTGATTGACACCCCCTGCTGGCGGCCGATTGGGCCCGAGTCAGCAGGGGGCGGCATTGCACCAGCAGCTCTTGTGAGCTGCTGGTGCAATGTTAAATGCGGAGAGTGTATTGCTCTCCGCATTTAGCGAGGTGTTGCGGACCTGATCCGCACTGTCGGATCAAGTCCGCAACACCTTTGATAAATAGGGGCCTAGGAGTCAATACTATGACTTGGTAGTTCACTCGGATATATGTGTTTTCACTACTTCCTGTCATTCTTTATCTGCTGAAGAGAATCCTGAAGGGAAATTTTATTTCTTTCATGTAATTAGCAAGAGTCCATGAGCTAGTGACGTATGGGATATACATTCCTACCAGGAGGGGCAAAGTTTCCCAAACCTTAAAATGCCTATAAATACACCCCTCACCACACCCACAATTCAGTTTTACAAACTTTGCCTCCGATGGAGGTGGTGAAGTAAGTTTGTGCTAGATTCTACGTTGATATGCACTCCGCAGCAAGTTGGAGCCCGGTTTTCCTCTCAGCGTGCAGTGAATGTCAGAGGGATGTGAGGAGAGTATTGCCTATTTGAATGCAGTGATCTCCTTCTACGGGGTCTATTTCATAGGTTCTCTGTTATCGGTCGTAGAGATTCATCTCTTACCTCCCTTTTCAGATCGACGATATACTCTTATATATACCATTACCTCTGCTGATTCTTGTTTCAGTACTGGTTTGGCTTTCTACAAACATGTAGATGAGTGTCCTGGGGTAAGTAAATCTTATTTTCTGTGACACTCTAAGCTATGGTTGGGCACTTTGTTTATAAAGTTCTAAATATATGTATTCAAACATTTATTTGCCTTGACTCAGAATGTTCAACATTCCTTATTTTTCAGACAGTCAGTTTCATATTTGGGATAAATGCATTTGTTTCAAACATTTTTTCTTACCTTAAAAAATTTGACTTTTTCCCTGTGGGCTGTTAGGCTCGCGGGGGCAGAAAATGCTTCATTTTATTGCGTCATTTTTGGCACTGACTTTTTTGGCGCAAAATTTTTTTTCTGTTTCCGGCGTCATACGTGTCGCTGGAAGTTGCGTCATTTTTTGACGTTTTTTTTGCATCAAAGATGTCGGCGTTCCGGATGTGGCGTCATTTTTGGCGCCTTAAGCATTTAGGCGCCAAATAATGTGGGCGTCTTTTTTGGCGCTAAAAAATTTGGGCGTCATTTTTGTCTCCACATTATTTAAGTCTCATTATTTATTGCTTCTGGTTGCTAGAAGCTTGTTCACTGGCATTTTTTTCCCATTCCTGAAACTGTCATTTAAGGAATTTGATCAATTTTGCTTTATATGTTGTTTTTTTCTTTTACATATTGCAAGATGTTCCACGTTGCAACTGAGTCAGAAGATACTTCAGGAAAATCACTGCCCAGTGCTGGAGCTACCAAGCTAAGTGTATCTGCTATAAACTTTTGGTATCTGTTTCTCCAGCTGTTGTTTGTATTGCATGTCATGTCAAACTTATTAATGCAGATAAAATTTCCTTTAGTAATGTTACATTACCTGTTGCTGTTCCGTCAACATCTAATTTTCAGAGTGTTCCTGATAACATAAGAGATTTTATTTTTTTAAATCCATTAAGAAGGCTATGTCTGTTATTTCTCCTTCTAGTATACATAAAAGTCTTTTAAAACTTCTCTTTTTTCAGATGAATTTTTAAATGAACATCATCATTCTGATACTGATAATGGTTCTTCTGGTTCAGAGGTTTCTGTCTCAGAGGTTGATGCTGATAAATCTTTGTATTTGTTCAAGATGGAATTTATTCGTTCTTTACTTAAAGAAGTATTATTTGCATTAGAAATAGAGGATTCTGGTCCTCTTGATACTAAATGTAAACGTTTAAATAAGGTTTTAAATCTCCTGTAGTTATTCCAGAAGTGTTTAATCTCCCTGATGCTATTTCTGAAGTAATTTCCAGAGAATGGAATAATTTGGGTAATTTATTTACTCCTTCTAGACGTTTAAGCAATTATATCCTGTGCCATCTGACAGATTAGAGTTTTTTGGGACAAAAATCCCTAAGGTTATGGGGCTGTCTCTATTCCTGCTACTGTACTACTATTCCTACGGCAGATAGTACTTCATTTAAGGATCCTTTAGATAGGCAATTGAATCTTTTCTAAGAAAAGCTTACTTATGTTCAGGTAATCTTCTTAGACCTGCTATATTTTTAGCGGATGTTGCTGCAGCTTCAACTTTTTGGTTAGAAGCTTTAGCGCAACAAGTAACAGATCATAATTTTATAGCATTATTTTTATTCTATAACATGCTAATGATTTTATTGGTAATACCATCTTTTGATATCATTAGAGTTGATATCAGGTATATGTCTCTAGCCATTTTAGCTAGAAAAGCTTTATGGATTAAACTTGGAATGCTGATATGTCTTCTAAGTTAACTTTGCTTTCCCTTTCTTTCCAGGGTAAATAATCATTTTCGTTCCTTTCCTCGCAACAAGGAACAAAAGCCTGATCCTTCATCCTCAGGAGCGGTATCAGTTTGGAAACTATTTCCAGTTTGGAATATATCCAAGCCTTATAGAAACCTATAGCCAGCTCCTAAGTACCTATGGAGGTGCGGCCTTTATTCCAGCTCAGCTGGTATGGGGCAGATTACGTTTTCTTCAAAGAAATTTGGATCAATTCCGTTCTCAATCTCTGGTTTCAGAACATTGTTTCAGAAAGGTACAGAATTGGCTTCAAGTTAAAGCCTCCTGCTAAGAGATTTTTTTCTTTCCCGCGTCCCAGGTAACACAGCAAAGGCTCAGCATTTCTGAAATGTGTTTCAGATCTAGAGTTGGCTGGAGTGATTATGCCAGTTCCAGTTCTGGAACAGGGGCTGGGGTTTTATTTTATCTCTTCATTGTACCAAAGAAGGTCAGTTCCTTCAGACCAGTTCCTGATCTATCATTTTTGAATCGTTATGTTAGGATACCAACATTCAAGATGGTTACTGTAGGACTATCCTGCCTTTTGTTTAGCAAGGGCATTATATGTCTACAATAGTTTTACAGGATGTGTATCTGCATATTCCGATTCATCCAGATCACTTTTAGTGTCTGAGATTCTCTTTTTAGACAAGCATTACCAGTTTTGTGGCTCTACTGTTTGGCCTAGCCTCAGTTCCAAGAATTTTTTTCAAAGGTTCTCGGTGCCCTTCTTTCTGTAATCAGAGAACAGGGTTTTGGTATTTCCTTATTTGGACGATATCTTGGTACTTGCTCAGTCTTCTCATTTTCGAAGAATCTCATACGAATCGACTTGTGTTGTTTCTTCAAGTTCATGGTTGGAGGATCAATTTACCATTCAGTTCATTGATTCCTCAGACAAGGGTAACCTTTTTAGGTTTCTAGATAGATTCAGTGTCTATGACTATGTCCTTGTCAGGCAAGAGAAGTTTTAACATTCATTTCAGCTTGTCAAAACCTTCAGTCACAATCATTCCCTTTGGTAGCCTTATGCATGGAAATGTTAGGTCTTAGGACTGCCGCATCAGATGCGATCTCCTTTGCTCGTTTTCACATGCGACCTCTTCAGCTCTGTATGCTGAACCAATGGTGCAGGGATTACTCAAAGATATCTCAATTAATATCTTTAAACCGATTTTACGACACTCTCTGACATGATGGACAGATCACCATCATTTAGTTCAGGGGGCTTCTTTGTTCTTCCGACCTGGACTATAATCTCAACAGATGCAAGTCTTACAGGTTGGGGAGCTGTGTGGGGGTATCTGACGGCACAAGGGGTTTGGGAATCTCAGGAGGTGAGATTTCCGATCAATATTTTGGAACTCCGTGCAATTTTCAGAGCTCTTCAGTCTTGGCCTCTTCTGAAGAGAGAGTTGTTCATTTGTTTTCAGATAAGACAATGTCACAACTGTGGCATACATCAATCATCAAGGAGGGACTCACAGTCCTCTGGCTATGAAAGAAGTATCTCGAATTTTGGTTTGGGCGGAATCCAGCTCCTGTCTAATCTCTGCGGTTCATATCCCAGGTATGGACAATTGGAAAGCGGATTATCTCATTCGCCAAACGTTGCACCTGGGCGAATGGTCTCTTCACCCAGAGGTATTTCCTCAGATTGTTCAAATGTGGGAACTCCCAGAAATAGATCTGATGGCTTCTCATCTAAACAAGAAACTTCCCAGGTATCTGTCCGGATCCCGGGATCCTCGGGCGGAGGCAGTGGATGCATTATCACTTCCTTGGAAGTATCATCCTGCCTATATCTTTCCGCCTCTAGTTTTTCTTCCAAGAGTAATCTCCAAGATTCTGAAGGAATGCTCGTTTGTTCTGCTGGTAGCTCCGGCATGGCCTCACAGGTTTTGGTATGCGGATCTGGTCCGGATGGCCTCTTGCCAACCGTGGACTCTTCCGTTAAGACCAGACCTTCTGTCGCAAGGTCCTTTTTTCCATTAGGATCTGAAATCCTTAAATTTAAAGGTATGGAGATTGAACGCTTGATTCTTGGTCAAAGAGGTTTCTCTGACTCTGTGATTAATACTATGTTACAGGCGCGTAAATCTGTATCTAGAGAGATATATTATAGAGTCTGGAAGACTTATATTTCTTGGTGTCTTTCTCATCATTTTTTGGCATTCTTTTAGAATACCGAGAATTTTACAGTTTCTTCAGGATGGTTTAGATAAGGGTTTGTCCGCAAGTTCCTTGAAAGGTCAAATCTCTGCTCTTTCTGTTCTTTTTTATAGAAAGATTGCTATTCTTCCTGATATTCATTGTTTTGTACAAGCTTTGGTTCGTATAAAACCTGTCATTAAGTCAATTTCTCCTCTTTGGAGTTTGAATTTGGTTCTGGGGGCTCTTCAAGCTCCTCCGTTTGAACCTATGCATTCATTGGACATTAAATTACTTTCTTGGAAAGTTTTGTTCCTTTTGGCAATCTCTTCTTCCAGAAGAGTTTCTGAATTATCTGCTCCTTCTTGTGAGTCTCCTTTTCTGATTTTTCATCAGGATAAGGCGGTGTTGCGAACTTCTTTTGATTTTTTACCTAAAGTTGTGAATTCCAACAACATTAGTAGAGAAATTGTGGTTCCTTCATTATGTCCTAATCCCAAGAATTCTAAGGAGAAATCGTTGCATTCTTTGGATGTTGTTAGAGCTTTGAAATATTATGTTGAAGCTACTAAGTCTTTCCGTAAGACTTCTAGTTTATTTGTTATCTTTTCCGGTTCTAGAAAAGGCCAGAAAGCTTCTGCCATTTCTTTGGCATCTTGGTTGAAATCTTTATTTCATCATGCTTATGTCGAGTCGGGTAAAACTCCGCCTCTAAGGATTACAGTTCATTCTACTAGTTCAGTTTCTACTTCCTGAGTGTTTAGGAATGAAGCTTCGATTGATCAGATTTGCAAAGCAGCAACTTGGTCCTCTTTGCATACTTTTACTAAATTCTACCATTTTGATGTATTTTCTTCTTCTGAAGCAGTTTTTGGTAGAAAAGTACTTCTGGCAGTGGTTTCAGTTTGAATCTTCTGCTTATGTTTTTCATTAAACTTTATTTTGGGTGTGGATTATTTTCAGCAGGAATTGGCTGTCTTTATTTTATCCCTCCCTCTCTAGTGACTCTTGTGTGGAAAGATCCACATCTTGGGTAGTCATTATCCCATACGTCACTAGCTCATGGACTCTTGCTAATTACATGAAAGAAAACATAATTTATGTAAGAACTTACCTGATAAATTCATTTCTTTCATATTAGCAAGAGTCCATGAGGCCCGCCCTTTTTTGTGTTGGTTATGATTTTTTTGTATAAAGCACAATTATTCCAATTCCTTATTTTATATGCTTTCGCACTTTTTTCTTATCACCCCACTTCTTGGCTATTCGTTAAACTGAATTGTGGGTGTGGTGAGGGGTGTATTTATAAGCATTTTAAGGTTTGGGAAACTTTGCCCCTCCTGGTAGGAATGTATATCCCATACGTCACTAGCTCATGGACTCTTGCTAATATGAAAGAAATGAATTTATCAGGTAAGTTCTTACATAAATTATGTTTTATATATATATATATTTTAATCCTTCCCTTTTGCAGTCTTTGATTTCCTCTAGTGCAAAGGCTGACATTTTAACCTCCATAGATATTACCAATATCACGGGACATGCTGCTTCAGGATCCTCTGTTGTATCCAAACTCAGAGTTTTAGGTTGGAGGCATGGTTGCTGGAATTGTCTGTTTGCTGCAGTTTATTTATTCACCCATGGGGGCCGAATTATCAAATGGCGGGCGGACATGATTCGCTGTAGCGAATCATGTCCACCCTACATCGCTAAATGCCGATAGCAAACGCTGTCGGCATTTAACATTACACAAGAAGTTCTGGTGAACTGCTTCTGCAATGCCGCCCCCTGCAGATTTGCAACCAATCGGCCGCTAGCAGGGGGAGTCAATCAACCCGATCGCATCCAAGGCGGGGACTAGTTACGGAGCAGCGGTCTTAAGACCGCTGCTTCTTAACTGCTTTTTTCCGGCGAGCCTGAAGGCTCGCGCAGAAACAGGGGAATCAGGGGCCATTCGGTGCTTGTTAAATCGACCCCTTTTGTGTTTTTAACAGGATTGTAAACCTACAGCTATTGTTTTTTATCGATTCTGGTTTTGTTTTTTCCTCTTGGATAATCCAATTTAATGCTTTCACAGATTTTCTTCTATATGTTGGCGCTCTGCAAATAACTTATAATTTCAATCATCTCTATTGATTAGGATTTTGGAAGGTGTTTGTGCTGCAACACATGAGGCTTTAGATCTTTCTTTCAAGACTTGGCCCATATCCGACTAAGGGCTAGATTACAAGTGGAGCTGTTATTACTGCTCGCACACTAACCCCGCTTGACTTCTGCTCTTTGTGCACGTCGTTTTGCGTATTACAAGTTGAAAGTAAATGATTTTTGACTTGCTTGGTAACCCGAATGACCATAGCCCACCCTACTCTAATAACCCCTAAAACACTGCATAGTCCACCACAAAGTCCCCACACACTATTAACCCCTTAACCCTCACATAGCCCACTGCAAAGTACCCGCTACACTGTTAAGCCTTAAACCTTTACACCCACCATCGCAAAGTAACCAACTACACTATTAACCCCTAAACCACCACAATTCCCATTGCAAAGTAACTCACTACACTATTAACCCCTAAAATGCCACAACCCCCATTGCAAAGTAACCTACTGACATCTAAACCCCCCTAATCTAACACCACCTAAGTTACTCCAAAACAGACTAACCTTACCTGTAAAAAAAAAAAAAAAAACAGTATCTTTTTAAATATTAACATTACTAACAAAAAAACCTGACATTATTTACCCTACCATTACAAAAAAAAAATACTGTTACAAAAAACAACAAACATATATTACCATGAATAGAAAAAGAGTTATGTATAATGTAAAACCCCACTTAAAAAACCCACTGCAAAATAAAGAAAACCTATACTAACACTAAACTACAGAAATATCCCTTCAAAGGGCCTTTTGTAGGGCATTGCCCTAAAGTGTCAGCTCTTTTTCTGAAGCGAAAAAAAATAATCTACTCCAATATATTTATATTAGGATGTTTTTTTTATGGGCATTGAGTATTTTTGCTGCCCACAAAAAAAATCATAATATATAAAAAACAAAAAAACAACAAACAAACACCCCGAAAAAACAAAACCTAATGCTAAACCCTGAAGATGGTACTTACCAAAAATTTATCCGGGCGGCGGCACTCCATCTTCATCCCAGCAGCGTTTTTATTCATCTTCTTATCTTCATCCCAGTGGCAATCTTTTTATCTTCATCCTCTTCATGCAGTCGCCAGACGCACACTGAATTTTGAATGCGAGGTACCCACTTTGATATAGGGGTACACTTGCATTTCTTTTTGCTGATTTTCAAATTCAAATCAGCCAATAGAAAAAGCTTTTAATCTATTGGCTGATTTGGAAATCAGCCAACATGAATGCAAGGGTACCCCAATATAAAGGGGGTACCTCACATTCAAAATTCAGTGGGCGGCTGGTGACCGCATGAAGAGGACATTGGGATGGAAGATAAGAAGATGGATGAAGATCACCGCCGGTATGAAGATAAAAAGATAGACCGCCACTGGGATGTAATGGTAGCTTTTTTTTTTTAAGCAATGGTAGTTTTAAGGTAAAGTGAGGTTTTTATTTTTACATTTAAGGTTTTTTTTAGGTACTGTTAGTTTTTTTTTTTTTTTTTTTTCCAGGTAAGGTTAGTCTGTTTTGGAGTGACTTAAGGGTTTTTAGATTAGGGGGGTTAGATGTTAGTGGGTTACTTTGCGATGGAGTGTGTGGTGGTTTAGGGGTTAATAGAATAGTTTGTTGCAACTGTTTCCTTTGTCCAAATGTATTTGAGCAGTTGCATTTACTTTAAACCTGTAATACGAGAGGAAATCGGCGCCTATAGAAAATATGGAGAGGGGAAATTACCGCAATTTTGCACAAATTAACTTGCAGTAATTTAAAAGTGCACCGCTTGTAATATGGATTTGAATGCAAAGAACACCACGGTCTCGCAATCGTTTACACTCCTTGCGCTAACGATAGCCCTCCACTCGTAATCTGGCCCTAAGTTAAAGATCTACAATTTCATCCTGGGATCTTCCTTTTGGTCTTGAAGGCATTAATGGGTATCCCTTTTTGTATCCTTTGTGACATTTCTAACTGGTTTCTTACATTGAAAACCATTTTTGTAGTGGCTTTTACATCAGCAGGAAATGTTCAGAATTTCAGGCACTTTATGTGAAGCAGTCATACCTTATTCTTTATTGAGGAGGACATAATTTTGAGAACTGTTGTCTCTGACTTTTTATTGGAGTTAATATATTATTTTATGTTCCTTCATTCCTGATAAGCAGGAGAGTCGAAGGAAACCACTTTTTCTGTTTAGTTGTGGTCTGTTGCTTTCAGATTTCTGTTAAGGAAGCTCAATTACTTTGTAGTTGGTCATCTCAGTTTTATTACAAGGTCCTCGTTTTGTGTAGGCATTCACAAAGTCTACCATCTCTATTTGGATTAAGTTATTTTCAGATCATACAAGTAATAGAATGAGCTGATTCCAGAAGCGCTCATGGTATACCCAACTAGGGTATTTGCAGCATTATAGGTTTCAAAGCAGATGCCAAGCCAGAAGAATTTTGTCAGGCTGCTGTTTGGAGATTGTATTATTCATATCTTCATTCCATATTTCAAGCTTGATGTACGCCAGTCAGCTTCTGCTGGGTTTGGTTGTAAAGTGTTATCCTCATTATAAGCTTGATATTCATTGTAAGTCAGTAACAACTGGCTGAAAAAACGCACTAAATACTAAGGCCTAGATTTGGAGTTTGGCGGTAGATGGGCTGTTAACGCTACGCGGGCTTTTTTCTGGCCGCACCATAAAATTAACTCTGGTATCGAGAGTTCAAAAAAATGCTGCGTTAGGCTCCAAAAAAGGAGCGTAGAGCATTTTTACCGCAAATGCAACTCTCAATACCAGAGTTGCTTACGGACGCGGCCAGCCTCAAAAACGTGCTCGTGCACGATTCCCCCATAGGAAACAATGGGGCTGTTTGAGCTGAAAAAAAACCTAACACCTGCAAAAAAGCAGCGTTCAGCTCCTAACGCAGCCCCATTGTTTCCTATGGGGAAACACTTCCTACGTCTGCACCTAACACTCTAACATGTACCCCGAGTCTAAACACCCCTACCCTTACACTAATTAACCCCTAATCTGCCGCCCCCGCTATCGCTGACCCCTGCATATTATTAACCCCTAATCTGCCGCTCCGTACACCGCCGCAACCTACGTTATCCCTATGTACCCCTAATCTGCTGCCCCTAACACCGCCGACCCCTATATTATATTTATTAACCCCTAACCTGCCCCCCACAACGTCGCCGCCAGCTACTTACAATAATTAACCCCTAATCTGCCGACCGCAAAGCGCCGCCACCTACGTTATCCTTATGTACCCCTAATCTGCTGCCCCTAACACCGCCGACCCCTATATTATATTTATTAACCCCTAATCTGCCCCCCTCAACGTCGCCTCCACCTGCCTACACTTATTAACCCCTAATCTGCCGAGCGGACCTGAGCGCTACTATAATAAAGTTATTAACCCCTAATCCGCCTCACTAACCCTATCATAAATAGTATTAACCCCTAATCTGCCCTCCCTAACATCGCCGACACCTAACTTCAATTATTAACCCCTAATCTGACGACCGGAGCTCATCGCTACTCTAATAAATGTATTAACCCCTAAAGCTAAGTCTAACACTAACACCCCCCTAAGTTAAATATAATTTACATCTAACGAAATTAATTAACTCTTATTAAATAAATTATTCCTATTTAAAGCTAAATACTTACCTGTAAAATAAACCCTAATATAGCTACAATATAAATTATAATTATATTGTAGCTATTTTAGGATTAATATTTATTTTACAGGCAACTTTGTAATTATTTTAACCAGGTACAATAGCTATTAAATAGTTAAGAACTATTTAATAGTTACCTAGTTAAAATAATAACAAAATTACCTGTAAAATAAGTCCTAACCTAAGTTATAATTAAACCTAACACTACCCTATCAATAAATTAATTAAATAAACTACCTACAATTACCTACAATAAAACCTAACACTACACTATCAATAAATAAATTAAATACAATTTCTATAAATAACTACAATTACATAAACTAACTAAAGTACAAAAAATAAAAAAGAACTAAGTTACAAAAAATAAAAAAATATTTACAAACATCAGAAAAATATTACAACAATTTTAAACTAATTACACCTACTCTAAGCCCCCTAATAAAATAACAAAGACCCCCAAAATAAAAAAATTCCCTACCCTATTCTAAATTAATAAATTTAAAAGCTCTTTTACCTTACCAGCCCTGAACAGGGCCCTTTGCGGGGCATGCCCCAAGAAAATCAGCTCTTTTGCCTGTAAAAAAAAACATACAATACCCCCCCCCCCAACATTACAACCCACCACCCACATACCCCTAATCTAACCCAAACCCCCCTTAAATAAACCTAACACTAAGCCCCTGAAGATCTTCCTACCTTGTCTTCACCTCACCAGGTATCACCGATCCGTCCTGGCATCCGGTGCTGAAGAGGTCCAGAAGAGGCTCCAAAGTCTTCCTCCTATCCGGCAAGAAGAGGACATCCGGACCGGCAAACATCTTCATCCAAGCTGCATCTTCGATCTTCTTCCATCCGGTGCGGAGCGGGTCCATGTTGAAGCATCCGACGTGGATCCATCCTCTTCTTCCGGCGTCTCCCGACGAATGACGGTTCCTTTAAGGGACGTCATCCAAGATGGCGTCCCTCGAATTCCGATTGGCTGATAGGATTCTATCAGCCAATCGGAATTAATGTAGGAATATTCTGATTGGCTGATGGAATCAGCCAATCAGAATCAAGTTCAATCCGATTGGCTGATCCAATCAGCCAATCAGATTGAGCTCACATTCTATTGGCTGTTCCGATCAGCCAATAGAATGCAAGCTCAATCTGATTGGCTGATTGGATCAGCCAATCGGATTGAACTTGATTCTGATTGGCTGATTCCATCAGCCAATCAGAATATTCCTACCTTAATTCCGA
This sequence comes from Bombina bombina, assembly GCF_027579735.1. Taxonomy (NCBI): domain Eukaryota; kingdom Metazoa; phylum Chordata; class Amphibia; order Anura; family Bombinatoridae; genus Bombina; species Bombina bombina. The sequence goes on along the minus strand of NC_069502.1, from coordinate 796,756,533 downwards.
TTGGCTGATAGAATCCTATCAGCCAATCGGAATTCGAGGGACTCCATCTTGGATGACGTCCCTTAAAGGAACCGTCATTCGTCGGGAGACGCCGGAAGAAGAGGATGGATCCGCGTCGGATGCTTCAACATGGACCCGCTCCGCACCGGATGGAAGAAGATCGAAGATGCAGCTTGGATGAAGATGTTTGCCGGTCCGGATGTCCTCTTCTTGCCGGATAGGAGGAAGACTTTGGAGCCTTTTCTGGACCTCTTCAGCACCGGATGCCAGGACGGATCAGTGATACCTGGTGAGGTGAAGACAAGGTAGGAAGATCTTCAGGGGCTTAGTGTTAGGTTTATTTAAGGGGGGTTTGGGTTAGATTAGGGGTATGTGGGTGGTGGGTTGTAATGTTGGGGGGGGGTATTGTATGTTTTTTTTTTACAGGCAAAAGAGCTGATTTTCTTGGGGCATGCCCCGCAAAGGGCCCTGTTCAGGGCTGGTAAGGTAAAAGAGCTTTTAAATTTATTAATTTAGAATAGGGTAGGGAATTTTTTTATTTTGGGGGTCTTTGTTATTTTATTAGGGGGCTTAGAGTAGGTGTAATTAGTTTAAAATTGTTGTAATATTTTTCTGATGTTTGTAAATATTTTTTTATTTTTTGTAACTTAGTTCTTTTTTATTTTTTGTACTTTAGTTAGTTTATGTAATTGTAGTTATTTGTAGAAATTGTATTTAATTTATTTATTGATAGTGTAGTGTTAGGTTTTATTGTAGGTAATTGTAGGTATTTTATTTAATTAATTTATTGATAGGGTAGTGTTAGGTTTAATTATAACTTAGGTTAGGACTTATTTTACAGGTAATTTTGTTATTATTTTAACTAGGTAACTATTAAATAGTTCTTAACTATTTAATAGCTATTGTACCTGGTTAAAATAATTACAAAGTTGCCTGTAAAATAAATATTAATCCTAAAATAGCTACAATGTAATTATAATTTATATTGTAGCTATATTAGGGTTTATTTTACAGGTAAGTATTTAGATTTAAATATGAATAATTTATTTAATAAGAGTTAATTAATTTCGTTAGATTTAAATTATATTTAACTTAGGGGGGTGTTAGTGTTAGGGTTAGACTTAGCTTTAGGGGTTAATACATTTATTAGAATAGCGGCGAGATTCGTTCGGCAGATTAGGGGTTAATAATTGAAGTTAGGTGTCGGCGATGTTAGGGAGGGCAGATTAGGGGTTAATACTATTTATGATAGGGTTAGTGAGGCGGATTAGGGGTTAATAACTTTATTATAGTAGCGCTCAGGTCCGCTCGGCAGATTAGGGGTTAATAAGTGTAGTTAGGTGTCGGCGACGTTGAGGGGGGCAGATTAGGGGTTAATAAATATAATATAGGGGTCAGCGGTGTTAGGGGCAGCAGATTAGGGGTACATAAGGATAACGTAGGTGGCGGCGCTTTGCGGTCGGCAGATTAGGGGTTAATTATTGTAAGTAGCTGGCGGCGACGTTGTGGGGGGCAGGTTAGGGGTTAATAAATATAATACAGGGGTCGGCGGTGTTAGGGGCAGCAGATTAGGGGTACATAAGTATAACGTAGGTGGCGGTCGGCAGATTAGGGGTTAAAAAAATTTAATCGAGTGTCGGCGATGTGGGGGGACCTCGGTTTAGGGGTACATAGGTAGTTTATGGGTGTTAGTGTACTTTAGGGTACAGTAGTTAAGAGCTTTATGAACCGGCGTTAGCCCAGAAAGCTCTTAACTCCTGCTTTTTTCCTGCGGCTGGAGTTTTGTCGTTAGAGCTCTAACGCTCACTTCAGAAACGACTCTAAATACCGGAGTTAGAAAGATCCCATTGAAAAGATAGGATACGCAGATGGCGTAGGGGGATCTGCGGTATGGAAAAGTCGCGGCTGAAAAGTGAGCGTTAGACCCTATTTTGAGTGACTCCAAATACCGGCGGTAGCCTAAAACCAGCGTTAGGAGCCTCTAACGCTGGTTTTGACGGCTACCGCCAAACTCTAAATCTAGGCCTAAATTTGGGAAACTAAAGTACTATCAACTATTTCTGCGGAATGGAAATAGGTAAAAAATAAAGCATAACTTTTATTAAGAACAAGACAGTCCTCACAGAGCCATTCTTGTGTCCTTAACTTGTTTTTCATTATTTTAATAGTTCTTAATAAAAGTTGTTTTATTTTTGGCATATCCCCATTCCGTAGAAATAGGTGATAATAATTTTGGGAAACTGAGGTGCTATTTAGTGCATTCTTTCAGCCATTTCTTTCTGACTTCCATGTAAAGTTACTGTTTATGCACAGCATTCTAGCCCTTAAACACTAATTCTATAAGATTATTATACTGTAGGAAATTGCCATCTATACCTGTGTAGTACCAGTGTATTTATTTTTTTTAAATGGAATAATCTGAATATTCGTCTCATTGGGCAGTTCTGTCCATGCTCTTTCGGGGAGGGGTTCTTACTGGTAGATATTACCCTAGGGATATGGGCCAAGATATAGAAATTATTATATTTTGGGTGAAAATGTATAGTTATTTCAGTAGTGAAGTTTGTTTTTATATTATGTTTATAGGTATTTCTGCATGTTAATCCCATATCTATAATGCTGCAGGTCTAAGTGTTACACAACATCATTGACCATGAACAAGCTGCCTGAGCTGATCCTGAATCACATCCTGGAGATTCTCTACCTGCTGACGGGAGAGGTGAGAAAACATCATAATGACACCATGGTAACCTCTTGCAGTGAATATTGTGTATTAGTTGCTTAGCAACAAGAGGTGACAGATGCTCAGAGGTAAAGAAAGAGCTGGTGTTTAAAGGGATTCAGATAGAACATGCAATTTTAAGCAACTTTCTAATTTACTCCTATTATCAAATTTTCTTCGTTCTCTTGCTATTTTATTTGAAAAAGAAGGTATCTAAGCTTCTTTTTTTTTTTGGTTCAGCATCTGGACAGCACTTTTTTATTGGTGGATGGATTTATTCACCAATCAGCAAGGACAACCCAGGTTGTTCACCAAAATGGGCCGGCATCTAAACTTATATTCTTGCATTTCAAATAAAGATACCAAGAGAATAAAGAAAATTTGATAATCGGAGTAAATTAGAAAGTTGCTTAAAATGTCATGTTCTGTCTGAATCACGAAAGAAAAAAATTGGGTTCAGTGTCCCTTTAAAGTGAAGGTCCATTTTGATGAATTAGTGCCCGATTTTTAATAATCCTATTAAAAACAAGGGCACTTTAATTAATCAAAATTGACATTTCACTGTTTTCTTCAAAAACTTACCTTTTTAATTCTGAATGCCGCTCCAGCGATTCCCCCGGCTGTTGGAAGCCTCTGCAGACGTCAGAAATGACGAATCCGGCTTCCTCCAATCACAGATTCCCCCCCAGGGGAATCTTGGCCTGATGCAACACTGTGATTGGAGGAAGCCGGATTCATCATTTTGGACCCGCGAAGACGGCTTGCGACTGGCGGAGGAAGTGCTGGAGCGGCTGCCAGGATTAAAAGGTAAGTTTTTGAAGAAAACGGTGAAATGTCAATTTTGATAAATTAAAGTACCCTTGTTTTTTAATAGGTTTATTAAAAACCAGGCACCGATTCATCAAAATGGACCTTCACTTTAAGGTGTTTGTGAAAATTCAAAAGTGTAGACTTGTTCTGGGAATATTCTGTTGTAGAAATTCACCTGAGGAGACCGTTATTTCCCAGCAGCCTTTTGGTATTTGTTCTATCATCCCCATACACAGGCCAGCAATAGGCAGCTTATGAAGTGATTGCAGGCTTATGCTATGTGACAAAAAATACCCCTCATCTTGGGTATTTTGTCCCAGGAACAGCTTTGACACACAGTCTTCACAGCAGAAAAACACTCCAAACACACTGGATTAGGTGTAAAAGCCTCGGCCTGTTTATTCTCAGAAAATTTGCAGGAATACAGTTTCAACATAAACAAAAACAGTGGCACTTATTAACCAGAATACGGTATCTGACTAAAATTGTGTGGCTTTTACACACAACTGCAAAATTCCAAACAGATTTGAAACCTCACAGGACTAGGACCTCTAGACAGCAGCACAACTTCATATCCCTCTGTCTTTCTTATACAGTTTCTCACTAGCAGCCTCAGCACACACTATTTAACAGGAGTTAAAGGGGCAGTAAACTTACAAACTAATGTTATATAATTGTGCACATAGTGCAGAATTATATAACATTAGCTTACCAGCACATTTATACTTTAAAGGATTGCAGAGAAATTGTAACTAAAACCTTCTTTTACCAGAATGCCGCTCCTTGCTCTACTGATCAGGTCTGGATTTTACACAGCGCATCTCTGCAACACTGTGTGCCCGGTCGCGCCATTTAAATGAATGTAGCTCGCTCCCGCTCTGGTCTAGTAGCGGGAGCGAGCTACATTTATTTTAATGGCGCGACCGGGCACACAGTGTTGCAGAGATGCGCTGTGTAAAATCCAGAACCGCTCAGTAGAGCAAGGAGCGGCATTCTGGTAAAAGAAGGTTTTAGTTACAATTTCTCTGCAATCCTTTAAAGTATAAATGTGCCGGTAAGCTAATGTTATATAATTCTGCACTACCCACTACCAAAAAAAATTATTTTGTGATTCAGAAAGAGCATGCAATTTTAAGCAACTTTCTAATTTACTCCTATTATCAAATTTTCTTCATTCTCTTGGTATCTTTATTTGAAATGCAAGAATCTAAGTTTAGATGCCGGCCCATTTTTGGTGAATAACCTGGCTTATTCTTGTTGATTGGTGGATAAATTCATCCACCAATAAAAAAAAGTGCTGTCCAGAGTTCTGAACCAAAAACAGCTTAGATGCCTTCTTTTTCAAATAAAGATAGCAAGTGAACGAAGAAAAATTGATAATAGGAGTAGATTAGAAAAGTTGCTTACAATTGCATGCTCTATCTTAATCACAAAATAAAAAATTTGGGTTCAGTGTCCCTTTAACTTAAAACTAAATTCCTAGAAAAAAGTTTTTCATTATGTGTAGTGAACAAAAAGTACATTCATAGCATATTATGCCGGGTTTTCTTGTAATTTATCTGTGTATATTGTTTCGTTATTGCTCCCAAAGAGAATACAGTGTATCCATATAATAACCCTGCAACATGCTACACAGTAATTGCTTGATCAGTGCAGGAGCTTAGTTATATTATTCCCTATCTGGACACAGCAAAGGACAAGTTTAAGAAGCTTCTTAAAGGGACATTAAACCCAAAACAATTATTTCATGATTTAGAAAGAGCATGCAATTTTAAACAACTTTCTAATTTATGTCTATTATCTAATTTGCTTCATCCTCTTGATATGCTTTGCTGAAAAGCATTTCTAGATAGGCTCAGTAGCTGCTGATCGCTGCACATAGATGCCTTGTGTGATTGGCTCACCAATGTGCATTGCTGTTTATTCAACAAAGGATATCTAAAGAATGAAGCAAATTAGATAATAGAAGTACATTTGAATGTTGTTTAAAATTGTATTCTCTATCAGAATCGTGAAATAATTTTTTGGGGTTTAATGTCCCTTTAAGGGTTGTGCCTCTGCTCTGCAAAACATTGTGATTGTTTATAACATATTGACCGTCTAAATGCTTCTAAAAATGTATTTGTTTGCAAAACTTTTGAAATTAAGCTCTTAAAGGGACAGTGTACTTTAAAATTGGTTCTCCCTTAATGTGTTTCTGATGGCTTGTTATACCAACTGCAAAGTATAAAATGTATGGGAAATTGATCCTTTAGGTTTATTTTTGTATATGAAGTGGCTGTTTTTGCTAGTTGAAGCCACCAACCATGTAAATGGGCTGAGCTTGCACTCTTTTTCTCTATACATTCTGGACTCCTTATCTTATCTCTGTCTGATTATACATAAGCAAGTGCAATTGTAAAAATTAACTATTTAGTACAAATCTCTCACCTCCTAATGGGAGCATAATGTATTCCGCACCTTCTTATTAACATGGCCTTAATATATCCAATACTTAAGTTCGGAAATATTCAAGTAGGGATGCAATGGGCAAAATCAGCTATATCAAATGACAATATAAAAATAAAGGATCTATTTCTTAACAATTTAACACACAAGCAGGTAAAATTGATCATCAGAACCACATTAAATGGTTGGAAATTGTACAGTACATTGTTCGTTTAATTGCCTATATATATACTGAGCTTATATAAAATATTTATTGTTTTTGCAGATCTTTTGCATTTGCTGATATAAACTATGTACATATGTATAAAAATGACAGTGTCCCTGTGCTGTTTTAGCAATCACATTGGATTTTCTATGCTCATGTCAGGCTCGCCAAGTCAGATTGGCTGCATAAGAGGATTGTCTTGTCATGTGACCGTGACGTGATGGAGAATATAATAAGAGGATACACAAGTGATGTGAGAGGGGTCAGTGATGTTTTTATGTTTCACTCTTGCAGCGTGTGACTAACTCACTGACAGCGAGTCACATGACCGGGGACAAGATGACAACAGAGAGGATACTGACCCACACCCTGCAGATCATGTACCTGCTGACAGGGGAGGTGAGAGCTGATGGAATGTGTCATAATAACAGCTGTGTGTCCCTGTGACTGGCTGTTTATATTTATTTCTATATTATCAAAGGGACATGAAACCCAATTACTTTCATGATTTAGATAGAGCATGCAATTTTCTCATTTTCATCTTTTATTAAGTTTTCATTTTTTATTGGTATCCTTTGTTGAAAAGCAGGGACGTAAGCTCAGGGGCCATATCAATTTCTGGATCACTATATGGCAGCAGTTTTGCAAACATGTTATCCATTTGCAGGAGCATTATATGGCAGCAGTTTGGCAAGAATGTTATCCATTTGCAAGAGCACTAGATGGTAGCGCTATTTCCTGCCATATAGTGCTCCGACACCTACCTAGGTGTCTCTTCAACAAAGAATACATAGACACAAAGCATATTTTATAATAGAAGCAAATTGGATGCTCGTCTGAATCACAAAAGAAAATGTTAGGGTTTTATTTATATCCCTTTAATAAATATGCCTTAAAGGGACATAAAACCCAATTTTTTTTCTTCCATGATTTAGAAAGAGCATACAATTATAAATAACTTTCTAATTTACTTCTATTATCTAATTTGCTTCATTCTCTTGATATTCTTGTGCTGAAAAGCATATCTAGATATGCTTAGTAGCTGCTGATTGGTAGCTGCACATAGATGCCTCCTGTGATTGGCTCACCATGTGCATTGCTATTTCTTAATTAAAGGATATCTAAAGAATGAAACAAATTAGATAATAGAAGTAAATTGGAATGTTGTTTAAAATTGTATTCTCTACCTGAATCATGAAATATTTGTTTTGGGTATAGTGTCCCTTTAAAAATGATTTGCAAATATTGTAATAGGCTGATTAAAGCCTGACGCACCCTTACTCATTCTGTACATTGGATAAATTGTCTTTCACACAAATATTTCATTTTTTTCTCCCTGGAAAACCACAATTATGTATATTTTATACATTTAAAAAGCCGGGTGAAAAAACACCCCTAACAAACCATATATTCAAGAATTTACATAAAATTTTCAGAATTCCAAGTCACTGAGGACGCCACTAAACTGCCATCTGTCAAAGAAATGTGTTTATGCAACAAAAAAAGCAGGTGTGTTTTTTGCACTTTTACAACAGTGTTTAAAAAATTATATTAAAAAGTATTATGTACACTGTGCATGTGACAATCAGCTGGTAGTATCATGGTCAATTTGATTTGCAAGCTAATTAGCAGCTACCATTATATCTATGGGAAGCACTTATTTGATCGCGCACAAAAAAAACCCTCAAGTCTCTTGTTGGATTTTGTTTTTTAACTGATAACTTCTAATTCCATATCACGCAATTACTGATGATACAATGAAGAGAACAAATTAGCGTTCAGCGTACAATCAGTATCTAGATCTAGAACATAGTATGTAGCTTGGATACGTGGAGGCCTAGATTTATTTGATGTCTTATTGTTGGAAAATGTGTTATATAAAAATTAATTTAAGACCCCCCCCTCCCACAGCAGCATTCACTGGGTGACCAGAGAGGTGAGCAGCGCTGGGGAATGTGACGACATACAGCGTCAGAGTACAATGATGCCCTTAACTGACCCATCTGACAATGTATTTATTTGCTACCTTCTGTCTGTGTCTCTGTATGTTCTCAGTAACATTACCCTGGCTCTGTCAGTAAAAGTGTGTGACAGAACCAGTCCCTGTGTCAATGCTGAATGGGTTTTATGTGTTTCAGGTGCCTATAAAGTGTGATGATGTTGCTGTGTATTTGTCTATGGAGGAGTGGGAGTATATAGAGGGACACAAGGAGCTTTACAAGGACGTCATGATGGAGACTCACCAAGCAGTAAGGACTATGGAGATCCCAGGAAATGAGAGCTCAGGTAACACTGTGGAGTAATAAATATCTCACTCAGGAAATGCACAAACACTACTGACGTGACTGACACAGAGCAAATCTACAGTGAATCTATCATGTGTGATCTAATGAGCTGTCTGATTATAAACTAATTTTATACCCAACAAAAATATAAAAATATTTTTTGCAGGGGTGTGGAAAAAACGTTTGTCAGGATTTATTTATCAATATTTTTACATTTAAAAATGTATTTATGTTACAGACTAGCCAAAAATGCATGTCACATTTAAATGTTTTGATGCATATTAGCAGTCTCTAAACACAAAAAGAAGTGATCTCTGCGCTGATATGTACTATAATGCCAGTGGAAAAACAGGGGTGACCCAACCTCTGAAGATATACTAGAGATAAAAAAGTCTTTCACAATAAAAAAACGTTTGGCCCACGGCGCTGAATAAACAGCTTACTAGTGTTAGACGGATATGGTGCTAGAAAGGCAATAATATGTTGCAGAAATATTTAAAGGGCCATAATACCAAAATGTTTAAACACTTGAAAGTGATGCAGCATAGCTGTAAAAAGCTGACTAGAAAATATCTCCTGAACATCTCTATGTAAAAAAGAAAGATATTTTACCTCAAATGTTCCTCAGTAGCCATCTCCCACTGTAAAGGATTTCTAAGCAGCATTTTAGTGTGTCTGTCCTGGGACATCTTAGGGGATGAGCCTTGTGAACTCTCATATTATTTCACCAATCAGGTAAAGGAAGCTTACTATGAAATCTCATGAGAGTTAAGTCAAATCTCATGAGATCACAGTAAGAGTTCATGACCTCAGCACTGCTGATGCTGATTGGCTGCTGTTCATTTCTTCATTTTTTTTAATTTTTACCTGCAGCTGGGAACAGGTGAAGTATAACTTTTTACACAGAACTTACTCTGCTGAGCTGAGGAGATTGTGAGGTAAAATATCTTCCTTTTTTACATAGAGATGCTCAGGTGATATTTTCCTGTCATCTTTTTACAGTTATACTGCATCAGTTTCAAGTGATTTAGCATATGAGTATTATGTCCCTTTAATAAAAGAAATATACACATTAAAACATTTCATAAAAAAGTAGTAGTAAAGAAGAGAATATACTACAATATATATGTTGATCAGGCGTATATATCTGAGTGTAGTATCTCAAAATATGCCCAATGGAAAGCTAATATAATAAAGCTAAAAAAACAAAAAACAAATCAATCATAAAACAATGAAACAAAAAATAGAAACAAATAGTTTAAAAACAATGCGTCCAGATAGAGCAGTGGAAGCGGTTAAAAAGAAGTCAAGTGGATTCAGATGAGCTTGAAAAAGACCCTGCACGGGTTGAAATGCATTGCTCTTTATTGCCTCCTTTTGTCCATCTTCAGCGTCCATAAGCAAAAGTACCCTCAGAGCTAATAGGACACACCGGCACCTCCAACAGAGGTACAGCAGATAGGAGTTGCCATTGAAGGAAAGAATCATACTCACCTTGCAAACCATCCCGGTGTAAGTAAAAGTGAACACCGTTTGGTTTCTCTTCCCTTTTTGATTTGGGATCCCTTTGTATTCCAGAACGCCTGTTGATATCATCGTGGATCTCTCTGTCTTCTGAATCCACTCGACTTCTTTTTAACCGCTTCCACTGCTATCTGGATGCATTGTTTTTAAATTATTTGTTTCATTGTTTTTATGTTTGATGTTTTTGATTATTTTTATTTAGCTTTCAATTGGCCATATTTTGAGATATTACACTCAGGTATACGTCTGATCAACGTATATATTGTAGTATATTCTCCTCTTTGTACTTTTTTATGAGATGTTTTAACATGTATATTTCTTTTATTAAATATTTTTGCAATATATTTCTGCAACATATTGCCTTTCTAGAACCATATCTGTCTAAAACACTATTAAAGGGCCACTAAACCCAAAATCTTTCTTTCATGATTCAGATAGAGAATAGAAAATTAAACAACATTACAATTTACTTCCATTATCTATTTTGCTTCATTTTGTAAATATCCTTAGTTGAAGAAAAAGCAATGCACACTGTGAGCCAATCACACGAGGCTTCTATGTGCAGCAACCAATCAGCAGATAGTGAGCATATCTAGATATGCTTTTCATCAAAGAATAACAAGAGAATAAAACAAATTAGATAATATAAGTAAATTAGAAAGATGTTTAAAATTGCATTCTCTTTCTAAACCATAAAAGAAAAAATGAGGGTGGCATGTCCCTTTAAGCTGTTTATTAGCAGTCTCTACAAGGCTGTTAGGAAAAGGTAGATTTATCCAGCAACAAATCATCTTATCATCTTTAAAAAATCTGGAATAAATTGTAAGATGCTGCAACAAAATGTGATTTTATTCTCAATTATAATTAACAGGTCACAGTGATGGAAATCTAGACTCAGGAGCACATGAAGAACTTGTACAGAATATTCAGCCAGTGGAGACACTATCAGACATGGCTGCAGGTGAGCAATCTTTTTTTGGTTTTTTTTGTTTTTCACAATTGGAAAACTAAGGTTCTAAAATAATATAATTCCTGTTAATAATTCTGTATCTGATGGGCCTCAAGACAGAACAATTGCAATAATAAAGTATTGATGTTCATTTGTAATTTTGCTAATTAGGAACAGTGAACAAATTCTCACTGACAAAAGGAAGACATTGTGAGCTGTGAAGGGGAGATAAACAATGGGGTATATAACATGATCTGGGTCAGGAGAGTATAGAATAAACTATCCTGTAGCTCTGTATCCCCTAAATACTTTGAATAACAACTTTGCAATATACTCTCTGTTAAAGGAATGATTAGACTTTTTTTTAAGCACTAATAGATCAGCGCAGTAACACACACACAGTGCAAGTCTGGGGGCATATCAAGTATCTGATTGTTACACACACACAGTGCCAGTCTGAGGGCATATCAAGTATCTGATTGTTACACACACACAGTGCCAGTCTGAGGGCATATCAAGTATCTGATTGTTACACACACACAGTGCCAGTCTGAGGGCATATCAAGTATCTGATTGTTACATCCACACAGTGCCAGTCTGAGGGCATATCAAGTATCTGATTGTTACATACACACAGTGCCAGTCTGAGGGCATATCAAGTATCTGATTGTTACACATACACAGTGCCAGTCTGAGGGCATATCAAGTATCTGATTGTTACATACACACAGTGCCAGTCTGAGGGCATATCAAGTATCTGATTGTTACACATACACAGTGCCAGTCTGGGGGCATATCAAGTATCTGATTGTTACATACACACAGTGCCAGTCTGAGGGCATATCAAGTATCTGATTGTTACACATACACAGTGCCAGTCTGAGGGCATATCAAGTATCTGATTGTTACATACACACAGTGCCAGTCTGAGGGCATATCAAGTATCTGATTGTTACATACACACAGTGCCAGTCTGAGGGCATATCAAGTATCTGATTGTTACACACACACACAGTGCAAGTCTGGGGGCATATCAAGTATCTGATTGTTACACACACACAGTGCCAGTCTGAGGGCATATCAAGTATCTGATTGTTACACACACACAGTGCCAGTCTGAGGGCATATCAAGTATCTGATTGTTACACACACACAGTGCCAGTCTGAGGGCATATCAAGTATCTGATTGTTACATACACACAGTGCCAGTCTGAGGGCATATCAAGTATCTGATTGTTACACATACACAGTGCCAGTCTGGGGGCATATCAAGTATCTGATTGTTACACACACACAGTGCCAGTCTGGGGGCATATCAAGTATCTGATTGTTACACACACACACAGTGCAAGTCTGGGGGCATATCAAGTATCTGATTGTTACACACACACAGTGCCAGTCTGAGGGCATATCAAGTATCTGATTGTTACACACACACAGTGCCAGTCTGAGGGCATATCAAGTATCTGATTGTTACACACACACAGTGCCAGTCTGAGGGCATATCAAGTATCTGATTGTTACATACACACAGTGCCAGTCTGAGGGCATATCAAGTATCTGATTGTTACACATACACAGTGCCAGTCTGGGGGCATATCAAGTATCTGATTGTTACACACACACAGTGCCAGTCTGGGGGCATATCAAGTATCTGATTGTTACACACACACAGTGCCAGTCTGGGGGCATATCAAGTATCTGATTGTTACACATACACAGTGCCAGTCTGGGGGCATATCAAGTATCTGATTGTTACACACACACACAGTGCCAGTCTGGGGGCATATCAAGTATCTGATTGTTACACATACACAGTGCCAGTCTGAGGGCATATCAAGTATCTGATTGTTACACATACACAGTGCCAGTCTGAGGGCATATCAAGTATCTGATTGTTACACACACACAGTGCCAGTCTGGGGGCATATCAAGTATCTGATTGTTACACATACACAGTGCCAGTCTGAGGGCATATCAAGTATCTGATTGTTACACACACACAGTGCAAGTCTGGGGGCATATCAAGTATCTGATTGTTACACACACACAGTGCCAGTCTGGGGGCATAACAAGTATCTGATTGTTACATACACACAGTGCCAGTCTCAGGGCATATCAAGTATCTGATTGTTACACATACACAGTGCCAGTCTGGGGGCATATCAAGTATCTGATTGTTACACATACACAGTGCCAGTCTGAGGGCATATCAAGTATCTGATTGTTACACACACACAGTGCCAGTCTGGGGGCATATCAAGTATCTGATTGTTACACATACACAGTGCCAGTCTGAGGGCATATCAAGTATCTGATTGTTACACATACACAGTGCCAGTCTGAGGGCATATCAAGTATCTGATTGTTACACATACACAGTGCCAGTCTGAGGACATATCAAGAATCTGATTGTTACACACACACAGTGCCAGTCTGGGGGCATATCAAGTATCTGATTGTTACACATACACAGTGCCAGTCTGAGGGCATATCAAGTATCTGATTGTTACACACACACAGTGCAAGTCTGGGGGCATATCAAGTATCTGATTGTTACACACACACAGTGCCAGTCTGGGGGCATAACAAGTATCTGATTGTTACATACACACAGTGCCAGTCTGAGGGCATATCAAGTATCTGATTGTTACACATACACAGTGCCAGTCTGAGGGCATATCAAGTATCTGATTGTTACACATACACAGTGCCAGTCTGAGGGCATATCAAGTATCTGATTGTTACACACACACAGTGCAAGTTTGGGGGCATATAAAGTATCTGATTGTTACACACACACAGTGCCAGTCTGGAGGCATAACAAGTATCTGATTGTTACATACACACAGTGCCAGTCTGAGGGCATATCAAGTATCTGATTGTTACATACACACAGTGCCAGTCTCAGGGCATATCAAGTATCTGATTGTTACACATCCACCACACAGTGCCAGTCTGAGGGCATATCAAGTATCTGATTGTTACACATACACACAGTGCCAGTCTGGGGGCATAACAAGTATCTGATTGTTACATACACACAGTGCCAGTCTGAGGGCATATCAAGTATCTGATTGTTACATCCACACAGTGCCAGTCTGAGGGCATATCAAGTATCTGATTGTTACACATACACACAGTGCCAGTCTGGGGGCATAACAAGTATCTGATTGTTACATACACACAGTGCCAGTCTGAGGGCATATCAAGTATCTGATTGTTACATACACACAGTGCAAGTCTGGGGGCATATCAAGTATCTGATTGTTACACACCAGTGATGTGCAGTCACTAGAGGCAGGTGAGGCAGTGCTTCACCTCTCATATGGGCAAAAATAAAAAAAATGTTTTATTGGCTTTAAAAAAATGAAAAAATTGCTATTTTTTTTTCCCAGCATTTTTTTTTCTCACAGCTACATGTTGTGCAATGGAGAGGCACAAGCAGGTCTGCCCACCATTACACAACATGCTGCGCCATCTACTGGATGAAAGTGGTTTAGATCATTGCATGGCCCATTATCTGCTTATTTGAGGCAGTCCCATTTGGGCTGACCCAATCCAGTGAGAATCATTAGTAAGTGGAACATAGTGTTGGGGCTGGATGTTAAATCATATAAAACAAAACAAAAACGGAAAAAAAACAACTTTCATTTAGTTTGTTGCTGTCCTGTGAAGCTGACAGCTTTGCTAAAGTGAAAAAGAGAGTTCTGTTCTTCCCCTCTAAGTGCAGTGGAATGTTCCACTGTCACTTCCTGAATCCTTACAGAGCAGGAAAGGGAGAGAGGCAGAGAGACTGAGAGCACTGTTTCAACCACATTTTATTGTAGTAAGTGCTGCAGCCGTAGATTTTACTGAAATGGATTCTGTTAGTGAAAATGATAATTTAATGAATGTGGTTTAGTGTTTTTGTTGAATTGTGTTCAGATACAGCTCATTAACAGGGGGACAGTAAGTGAGCATAACCCAAGCAGAAGAGTAAAGTAGTATTCTACATTTCTTGTGATTCCCAACTTGTTTTCAGATACAGCTCATTAACAGGGGGGACAGTAAGTGAGCATAACCCAAGCAGAAGAGTAAAGTAGTATTCTACATTTCTTGTGATTCACAACTTGTTTTCAGATACAGCTCATTAACAGGGGGACAGTAAGTGAGCATAACCCAAGCAGAAGAGTAAAGTAGTATTCTACATTTCTTGTGATTCACAACTTGTTTTCAGATACAGCTCATTAACAGGGGGGACAGTAAGTGAGCATAACCCAAGCAGAAGAGTAAAGTAGTATTCTACATTTCTTGTGATTCCCAACTTGTTTTCAGATACAGCTCATTAACAGGGGGGACAGTAAGTGAGCATAACCCAAGCAGAAGAGTAAAGTAGTATTCTACATTTCTTGTGATTCACAACTTGTTTTCAGATACAGCTCATTAACAGGGGGACAGTAAGTGAGCATAACCCAATACTGACAGGAAGTCAAAGGGTCAATTCAAATTTAAATCCATAATTTAAAGCCCAGAGTTTGAAGTTAAGTGTGCAGTGTCCACATTATTTAAACTAAGGTTTTTGACATTGAATATTGCTTAGCCTCCCTTTTTCATGGTTATTTGATTTAATTAGGTACAAACTCCATATATGTTATGTCTGTTCAGTCAGAGGATGCAGTATCTATTTTTATTTTTCTCTGTGTCTCCATTTATTTAAAGACTGTTAACTTGTAATTCACAAATCAATTGAAAGCTGTTGCATTGTGTTTTTAATATGTGCTGCTTTTATACAAGCTTATATTAATAAAAGGAGATGTCATTTAAAAAATATATGTAATTATTGCAGTTAAATGTCTTTAGAAATAATGCCACTGTAAAGTAACTGGTTAAACACATAGTCAAAGGGAGACATTTATAATTAAACTTTCATGATTGAGGTAGAACATGCTATTTTAATAGACTTTTCTAGTTATTTATATTTTGAGAATTAGCATCAACTGTTACTGGCCCCATGTCAGCAAATCAAATTAGTTTTTGAAAGGAACATGAAAGTCATAATTACATTTCCATCATTCAGATAGAAATTGCACACACAAAAAAAACTTTCTATTTTACTTTTATTATTATGTACTTCATTCTTTTGGTGTCCTTTGTTGAAGAGCATACCTAAGTGGTATGTGCACGAGCATATGAACACCATATTGCAGCAGCTATGTTGGCAGTATTGATAACTTTGTGTAAAACTTGTATGGTAAATTATTTCTATATTTACAATACAGTAGTGAGTAGAGAAGAGATTGTGTATCATTCTAATTGCTTAGTAACTGGCACTGTGCCACAGAATTGTGTGAGTGTGTATGTGAGCAGAATGTGTGTGGGTGTCAGTGAGCAGAGTATGTGTGCTTTATTCTCCAGGTAATCAATATATTTCCGATGAGCTGGTGCTTTAGTGCAGTGTTTCTCAACAATGGTCCTCAAGTACCCCCAACAGGCCAGGTTTTCATTATAGCCAAATTAGTGCACAGGTGAAGTAATCAGCTGATCAGTAACTCAGTGGTTACTAACTTGCTCTCACCCATCACCTGATTATGTCACCTGTGCACTGGTTCAGCTATCATTTAAACCTGCCCTGTTGGGGGTACTTGCGGCCCTCTGTACATGTGTTTCTCCGGCGTATCATATCTAGTGCCTCACCAGCCTCTGACCTCACTGCACATCACTGTTACACACCCACACAGTGCCAGTCTGAGGGCATATCAAGTATCTGATTGTTACATACACACAGGGCCAGTCTGAGAGCATATCCAGTATCTGATTGTTACACACACACAGTGCCAGTCTGAGGGCATATCAAGTATCTGATTGTTACATACACACAGGGCCAGTCTGAGGGCATATCAAGTATCTGATTGTTACATACACACAGGGCCAGTCTGAGGGCATATCAAGTATCTGATTGTTACATACACACAGGGCCAGTCTGAGGGCATATCAAGTATCTGATTGTTACATACACACAGGGCCAGTCTGAGGGCATATCAAGTATCTGATTGTTACATACACACAGGGCCAGTCTGAGGGCATATCCAGTATCTGATTGTTACACACACACACAGTGCCAGTCTGAGGGTATATCAAGTATCTGATTGTTACACAAACAGTGCCAGTCTGAGAGCATATCCAGTATCTGATTTTTACATACACACAGGGCCAGTCTGAGGGCATATAAAGTATCTGATTGTTACATACACACAGTGCCAGTCTGAGGGCATATCAAGTATCTGATTGTTACATACACACAGGTCCAGTCTGAGGGCATATCCAGTATCTGATTGTTACATACACACAGGACCAGTCTGAGGGCATATCAAGTATCTGATTGTTACATACACACAGGGCCAGTCTGAGGGCATATCAAGTATCTGATTGTTACATACACACAGGGCCAGTCTGAGAGCATATCCAGTATCTGATTGTTACACACACACACAGTGCCAGTCTGAGGGCATATCAAGTATCTGATTGTTACATACACACAGGGCCAGTCTGAGGGCATATCAAGTATCTGATTGTTACATACACACAGGGCCAGTCTGAGGGCATATCAAGTATCTGATTGTTACATACACACAGGGCCAGTCTGAGAGCATATCCAGTATCTGATTGTTACATACACACAGGGCCAGTCTGAGAGCATATCCAGTATCTGATTGTTACATACACACAGGGCCAGTCTGAGGGCATATCAAGTATCTGATTGTTACATACACACAGGGCCAGTCTGAGAGCATATCCAGTATCTGATTGTTACATACACAAAGGGCCAGTCTGAGAGCATATCCAGTATCTGATTGTTACATACACACAGGGCCAGTCTGAGGGCATATCAAGTATCTGATTGCGTGGCCGGACTTTTAGCCGACGGACATTTAGCCGACTGTACATGTGTTTCTCCGGCGTATCATATCTAGTGCCTCACCAGCCTCTGACCTCACTGCACATCACTGTTACACACCCACACAGTGCCAGTCTGAGGGCATATCAAGTATCTGATTGTTACATACACACAGGGCCAGTCTGAGAGCATATCCAGTATCTGATTGTTACACACACACAGTGCCAGTCTGAGGGCATATCAAGTATCTGATTGTTACATACACACAGGGCCAGTCTGAGGGCATATCAAGTATCTGATTGTTACATACACACAGGGCCAGTCTGAGGGCATATCCAGTATCTGATTGTTACATACACACAGGGCCAGTCTGAGGGCATATCAAGTATCTGATTGTTACATACACACAGGGCCAGTCTGAGGGCATATCCAGTATCTGATTGTTACACACACACAGTGCCAGTCTGAGGGTATATCAAGTATCTGATTGTTACACAAACAGTGCCAGTCTGAGAGCATATCCAGTATCTGATTTTTACATACACACAGGGCCAGTCTGAGGGCATATAAAGTATCTGATTGTTACATACACACAGTGCCAGTCTGAGGGCATATCAAGTATCTGATTGTTACATACACACAGTGCCAGTCTGAGGGCATATCAAGTATCTGATTGTTACACACACACAGTGCCAGTCTGAGGGTATATCAAGTATCTGATTGTTACACACACACAGGGCCAGTCTGAGAGCATATCCAGTATCTGATTGTTACATACACACAGGTCCAGTCTGAGGGCATATCCAGTATCTGATTGTTACATACACACAGGACCAGTCTGAGGGCATATCAAGTATCTGATTGTTACATGCACACAGGGCCAGTCTGAGGGCATATCAAGTATCTGATTGTTACATACACACAGGGCCAGTCTGAGAGCATATCCAGTATCTGATTGTTACATACACACAGGGCCAGTCTGAGAGCATATCCAGTATCTGATTGTTACATACACACAGGGCCAGTCTGAGGGCATATCAAGTATCTGATTGTTACACACACACAGGGCCAGTCTGAGGGCATATCAAGTATCTGATTGTTACATACACACAGGGCCAGTCTGAGAGCATATCCAGTATCTGATTGTTACATACACACAGGGCCAGTCTGAGAGCATATCCAGTATCTGATTGTTACATACACACAGGGCCAGTCTGAGGGCATATCAAGTATCTGATTGTTACATACACACAGGGCCAGTCTGAGAGCATATCCAGTATCTGATTGTTACATACACACAGGGCCAGTCTGAGAGCATATCCAGTATCTGATTGTTACATACACACAGGGCCAGTCTGAGAGCATATCCAGTATCTGATTGTTACATACACACAGGGCCAGTCTGAGGGCATATCAAGTATCTGATTGTTACATACACACAGGGCCAGTCTGAGAGCATATCCAGTATCTGATTGTTACATACACACAGGGCCAGTCTGAGGGCATATCAAGTATCTGATTGTTACATACACACAGGGCCAGTCTGAGGGCATATCAAGTATCTGATTGTTACATACACACAGGGCCAGTCTGAGGGCATATCAAGTATCTGATTGTTACATACACACAGGGCCAGTCTGAGAGCATATCCAGTATCTGATTGTTACATACACACAGGGCCAGTCTGAGAGCATATCCAGTATCTGATTGTTACATACACACAGGGCCAGTCTGAGGGCATATCAAGTATCTGATTGTTACACACACACAGGGCCAGTCTGAGGGCATATCAAGTATCTGATTGTTACATACACACAGGGCCAGTCTGAGAGCATATCCAGTATCTGATTGTTACATACACACAGGGCCAGTCTGAGAGCATATCCAGTATCTGATTGTTACATACACACAGGGCCAGTCTGAGGGCATATCAAGTATCTGATTGTTACATACACACAGGGCCAGTCTGAGAGCATATCCAGTATCTGATTGTTACATACACACAGGGCCAGTCTGAGAGCATATCCAGTATCTGATTGTTACATACACACAGGGCCAGTCTGAGAGCATATCCAGTATCTGATTGTTACATACACACAGGGCCAGTCTGAGAGCATATCCAGTATCTGATTGTTACATACACACAGGGCCAGTCTGAGGGCATATCAAGTATCTGATTGCGTGGCCGGACTTTTAGCCGACGGACATTTGGCTGACGGACATTTGGCCGAAACACAAGTGGCTGTTAGATAACAGTCTGGCCACGAGATAGATTTATTTTTATTTTTTTAAAATATTTTTTTATTGAGGTTGTCATAAGTTAACAGAGACAAAAGATACAAGGTATTGACACATCTACGCAGTTAAGTGAGTATACAATAAGCTAATGCTTTGTTTCAACAGTTACTGTATGATAATCAAAACTTGTAAGTCAATTATATTCATTACAGTATATCAAATAATAACAGGCTAGGTATTATCAGTAGGGAGATAATGTAGATACCAATGGAACCTCATTTTCCTTTATGGTTGCAGAAGTGGAGTAACTGTAGCATAGGCCACTCATGGACCCGGTGAATAAGAAATGAAATAGTGAATGACAGTTACGTGGAGGCCACTCTTGGACCATATGTTAATGGGTAAGGGGAAATCAGCAGGCCAGAGTTGCTCTAAAATTGGGAGGGGGGGGGGGAAGGGGCCAGGGAATTTGAATGATAGGTAGGAGCATTCTCATGAGGATCACCAATAAAGATATCTGAGGTGATACACAAGGGAAATGTAGGCATGGACTCATATTTTATATTTTTAGGTATAAGAGTGTGATGGCTTTTGCATGAATAGGTAAGGGTCTGTATATTTAAGTAGATGGTAGGGAGGTATCTATAGTCCCTAAATATAATACATAAAGATGTGGCCTGGGTGAAGACCAATGGCGATGATTATAGAAGGAAAGCACTCACTCCAGGAGGTAGTTTGTGGTGCTCAAGCTAAAACAGCCAGACATAAATAGAATGTACCCTAGTTTACCTGGTAATGTGTTTTATTGCCACTTAATACTAAGAATCTATGCTATTCTTGCTATGCATATAGGAATGGCACCTACATGGTAGAACTGCTCATGAATGTATACCATCCTAGAAAGTAGTGATGCAAAACTTACCTAAAGGGTTGTAAGTTAACGAAGCTGACATTTCAAGTGTAAACGTAATGAGGAGTTGTGAAGGTGATTACTTGATAGGAACTATAGGACTACATTATACTGGGAGTCATAATTGGTCTTGTGGTACACACAGGATGCTGACAGAGAGAGTGCTGGTTGCTGAGTATGTATCATACTGAACCCCCCAAATGAAGGTTGGCAAGAGTATAAGGAGTTCTATCTAGTGTTCTTAAGAAGGGTTATTATAAATAGCAGCACTAACCACACTCCGGGCATATCACTGGCTTTATCTTCTGGTAGGCTAAGTACAGATACACGTGGGCCTAAAAGTAGACAGTGTTAATTGTTCTAAGGCTGAGAGTAAGCTCTGGAATATTGTGTATGCTGCTCAAGTAGTGCAAAGCAATGAAACACATATAAAAAATAACAGAAGATTAAAGTTAAAATCTTTACTCTAGACTACCCAATTGTATTTTATAGCACTATCAGAGAATCATGACTCCTCTTGTGAAATACGTGAAGTATAACCGGTAAGGGTAATACTATCTAAAACTAGCGGTTCATTAAATGTGGTGACACAATATACAAAATCATGTAATCTAGACTCCTTCACTAATACAATCGGCGTTAGGTTTAATAGGCCGTTAGGTTTAATAGGTGAAATCGGCTTACACAAAAATCTACAATCCAGCAAGGTAAATTCTGGAAGTAGGAGCCACGTTGTGTACCAAGTAACCACAGAACACTGAGGATCAGAATTGATCTAGTGGTATGTGCAAATCACAACTCAAAGGGATAGTTATCTGTGGGCACAGGGCACACTAAAATCAGAGCATGAGACTCCACAGTTGTATAAACATTTGTTTGCTCAGTCTATCAAGTTATTCTGTCTGGATTTCTCAGGCAGGATTATTAAAGGTAATGGCACTATACAAATTCACATTCATATTTTAACTGGGTACAGCATTAAAATTGTTTCATGAAGGCAAAATAAACATGCAGGAATTTTTGTGGTAAACAAAGGCTACAAGTGTAGGGAAAGCAGAATATTCCTATATATGAACCTTAGTAAATCCTTATGCCAGTTATGATAGGGGGAATTTAGAACTAGGCAGACTAGGAGACGGGTATAAAATAAGGATAATGACCCTATGTAAGCATGATTTGGTCATCTAACGAATAAGGGATGGTCTAACAAAGAGCATAAAATGGGATATAAAGAACAAGTAATATAAAACGGCTATAATATAAAGCTACTGCAAAACAACCTTCAATAAACAATGAATGGCATATGTATGGGATTAAACATCTAGTGTAGAGTACAGTATACGATAGCAGAAGAAGTCTCAACAGTATTTCCGAAAGTTAATAAACTATAAAACATTGAACACTAAATTAGTAGCTACTGCATAGTCCTAGTTGTAAAAAAGCCTTATGTTGGGGCAGATGATTACGGCTTCAGCAGCACAGGTATCGAAAATCACCCAGCTCCTGCGTTTGCAGAGCAGCTTAATGGCGGATCATATTCAGTCTACAGCGGGAGACAGCATGGCATGTGGATCTCTGTAATAGCTTTGGCGTGTAGGCACCACAGTAGCGCTCTCATTGGCGACTCCATTTTAAAACTGCACCGCATCTCATCTATACCTTCTTCCCATGCGACTGGGATAAATTCCGCTGGAGTAGTAGTTGGGCCTGAAGCGATCTTCTGAACTACCGCTGGATGCTCACTGATGAAATCGTTTACCTCCCCTCCTCTGAGCTGCATCGGGTGAGTCAGTTCCTCTGCGGCGGACAGCAGAGAGTCTTTAATAGGCATTAGGAGAGAGGTAAGTGGAGCCGCAGGGTCCCGAGGATGACATGAAGAGGAAGTTGCTGAGCAGCTTACCGCAGGCTTAAGCGGATCAAGCAAAGAGTCGCCAGCCTCACGCGAGGATCTCCATTCCTCTGTGAAAATGTTGCGCAGATTGTAATAATGAGTGTCCAGTTTAGCCTCGAGTTCCCGCAATCTGAGAA
Source organism: Bombina bombina (assembly GCF_027579735.1). NCBI lineage: Eukaryota > Metazoa > Chordata > Amphibia > Anura > Bombinatoridae > Bombina > Bombina bombina. The sequence continues at coordinate 796,733,537 of NC_069502.1, read as the reverse complement.
CAATCTCTGCCTCCATTTCATCCGTTTCGTTATACAGATACATAATCCCTCCTAGAAGTTTCCAAGGTAGCGAAATATAACTGTTCACGCTGGGAGGTCATAAGGGAGGTTAGGAGTAAGTTGATGCGGCTTGCAGCTTGCTTCTCAGTGGTGTCAATTCTAGGTCTCCCTTTGGTATAAAAGGGTCTGGGATGAAATAATCTTTAGCTTCTCACTCATAATATATATGCAGACTAGAGAAATGTGAAGTTTATCTTAAGATATATGGAAAATTACGTTGCTAAAGGCACGGAGCTCTCAAATGTGCTGCCATCCATGTCTGATGCTTGGACACGCCCCCACCGAGATAGATTTGATAGATAGATTCATAGATTAGATAGATAGATTAATAGATGCGATAGATAAATTTGATAGATACGATAGATAGATATATTTGATAGATAAATAGATAGATTTGATAGATAAATAGATAGATAATTTCCCAGACAGAGAATTACAAGACGTGCGGATTGGGACCCATGGTAAGGTTTCCAGAGGCAGTTGCGGCACCCGAGGCTCTGATTAGAACAGAGCACTCTGGAACGTATCTGCCCTCGGCCGAAATCGGAACATTCTTCGGGATTCTATCCGTCGGCCAAATGTCCGTCTGACAGAAGGCTGTCTGCCAAATGTCCGTCTGCCAAATGTCCTTCTGCTTTTGTCAGAGCACCATCTAATTGTTACATACAGTGCCAGTCTGAGGGCATATCATGTATCTGATTGTTACACACACACACACACAGTGCCAGTCTGATTGCATATCAAGTATCTGATTGTGACACACACACAAGGCCAATCTGGGGGCATGTCAAGTATCTGATTGTTACATACACACAGGGCCATATTACGAGTGGAGCACAAAATTGTGCTTTCGCAAGCGTGATATTTGCGTTCCACTCGGTAATACCGATGCACTCAAACATGTGCTGGTTTTACAAGTAAAGCGTGTTCGCATTGCATGGAAGCTTTGCTCTCATAAGAGCATGCTTCCATAGGCTCCAATGGGAGCTTCTGATGCCGATAGACATGGCAGAGAACCTAGAGCAGGCTCGGGGAATCAAGGGACTGCTGAGCCATCCGCTTCTGGGAGTTCTGTCCTCCGAGAGGCGAGTTCCCTACCAATTCATACTTCTACACATGCGGGTGACCCAGTTTCTGATTCCTCCATACAGGGTGGCGTGTTCACCCCGGAGGTTGCAGCACGTTTTCACTTCCACATAATGTTGGCGATTGTTAGTCTGCAGAGTCAAGACGTTTATTTGAGAATGTGCTTGTGCCCTATTGTCCCGGGCCTTCCGCCTTGGGGAGGGCCTTTACAGTTCCCGTGGGTGTAACTGTCCCTGAGTGTTGTGCCTTTCGTTACAGGATTGTGCGCCTTCGCGTATTGCTCAGACATGTTTTTCAGTTATTGAATTACCCTATCATTACCAGATACAGGGATTTTTCAGTCTGCTAATTCGAATGGTGCACCTCATTAGACATGTGGGGATGAAGTAATCTCCTGATTGTCATTTGTTTGAAATCTTTCCCAGTTTTGAAACATAGGGCTCCATTTGGCTGGTCCTGCAGGTAGGCCTTTGTCTTTTTGGGCGTTAACCTCCGGGTTGCCTTATATTTTATTTATATCCGATGGGATGTCTTTTATTTGTTTTTGTTTCCTTCAGGAACCTTCTGGGATTGATACTATTTCTTACTTCTTTGGAAGTTGTTTTGGACATGTTAGTCCTATGTTAAGAATGTCTGTTTTCTGTTTTTTTCCCCTATGAGGGAGAATTTATGCAGCTTGCCGGTAGGACCCTAGGTGCAGGCTGGTCCTGTCGGGTTCGTTCAGTCTTGCAGCTGTTCAGACATGTGGCGCTGTTCTGCTTGGCTGGTTCAGTAGAAGCGCAGAGTGCTCAGGTTTTCATTGTTTTTCATGTTCAACTAAGCATTCGAGAGGACCTGTGGGTCCGTGAGGTGAGACGGATTGTTTCAGTCCTTAGAGCCTTCAGTCATAGATGTTTGGGCAGGGGAGTTTTCAGCTGCGTCACTCTATCTGACATCTGATTTCATCAGAACTTAGAATTTTCCTCCCCCATGTGGTAGAGGGTTGGAGGGCTTAACGTCCCTTACCGCAGTTGAGCGGTTTGGCCTTCATTTTTAGGCCTCTGGATTTGTCTTTTTGAGCTTGATCCAACAGCTTGTTAGCTGTCTAGCATGCAGAAGGTTTGCAGTTTGAAACCAGTTGCAACTTTTGACACCTTGCGGGTGTACGCGTAAGCTGTTTGTAGTGTATCTAGATGCAGCTCTTACTCTTTGACGTGTGCTGTCTGTCTGAGGTATAAGAGACCTTTTGGGTCTTCTTCCATTGTCTCCAGGTGAGTTGGATCTCCTTTTAGGGATCTGTTTTTCTGGGTGATGGTTGTTTCCTGTGGGGACTTTGTTTAGCTCTGGGTTTTCTGGAGCTGGGTAGGCTTAGTGCCTTTCTCTTCCTTGTGTCCTTTGCTTGTGCGGAGGTGATAGGGAGACTAGTCCTGCTAGTAGGATTTTTTTGACCTTGAGGTATCCCTTGGTTACCCTGAGGCTCTGAGAAGTATCTTCATACAACTTCTAGCCTTGCTCCTTGGAGCGTTGGACTTAGCTTGGTGTGGTTCCTTCCTTTGGTCTGGGCTTTTGATTTCTTCTTGCTATCCATATTCTCTAGATATGCATCCATACCCTTGTGTCTGGCTTTTCGGCCAGTTGGGGGTGTTTAGTTCTAGGGTAAGGTTTGCCTGAACTATTAGGTGCCCAGACCTGTTTTTTTCTCTCTGAGACTTCCAGTTGCTGAAGCTTCGTTTGGCCTTTTTCCTGACCCTGTCTTGGGTGGTTTTGGAATCTTGGATCTCAAGGCTGGTCGGGGTGTTCCATGGTAGTGGGAACTGGGGCTATGTCTTTGCTCCATCTACCTAACCTGGTCATGGTTGGCCAGGATTTCTGAGTATTTTTTTTACTCTTTGCCACAGAGTGACCCTTGTCATCTGGTGTTTAGCCGTGTGGCTTGAGCCTCAAGGGTGGTTGGTTCATACCCAGCTGCTGGCGTTGGATATCCAATTTCTGGTGCGCCTTAGGGTTGCATTCCCCTGGTCAGCTTGCTAGTGTTCCCGTGGATTCCCTGCTCTGCAGGCGAATGGGTTGACTGTGCCTCTGCTTGGCAAGCTACTTGTAGGGGGGGTCCTTTTCTAGGACATCTGTGTTGGGAATTTCTCTTCCCATTAGCCGGTGACTTCGGGCCTTGAGTACAGTTGTTGCCCTTCCGGCAACATCCCTTTTCTCTTGCAAGGTGTATCCAGTCCACGGATTCATCCTTACTTGTGGGATATTCTCCTTCCCTACAGGAAGTGTCAAAGAGAGCACACAGCAGAGCTGTCCATATAGCTCCCCCCCTAGCTCCACCCCCCAGTCATTCTCTTTGCCACGTTAACGCACTAGGTTCTCTCTCAGGGAGGGTAAAGTGAATGTGGTGTTAGAATTGTAGTTTTATATCTTCAATCAAGAGTTTATTCTCTTTGCCACGTTAACGCACTAGGTTCTCTCTCAGGGAGGGTAAAGTGAATGTGGTGTTAGAATTGTAGTTTTATATCTTCAATCAAGAGTTTGTTATTTTTAAATGGTACCGGTTTGTACTATTTACTCTCTAGCAGAAAAGTGATGAAGATTTCTGCTGAGAGGAAAATGATTTTAGCATGTTGTAACTAAAATCCACTGCTGTTCCCACACAGGACTGAGGAGTACCAGAAAACTTCAGTTGGGGGGAACAGTTTGCAGGCTTGACTGTAATGAGGTATGTTCAGTCATTTATTTCTAGACAAGACTGAGATAATGCTAGAAGACTGACAAGATCCCCATGTGGGGAGGGTAAGCTATGTTCTGAGACTTAGTATAGAATTGAATGCTTACATGACAGGGCTAAATAGGCTGGTTGACACTAAGGCAGGGTAATCGATTATTTATTAAAAAATACTCATTGGAGACACCTTTTTAGGCACTTTGGAGTGTTTTTTTACTGGGGTTATTATCCACATGGCATAAATTTAGTCACTTAGAAGTGATTTTTGTAGGCCTCACAACTCCGGAGTGGAGTGGGAGAGGCCTAATTTCACGCCTCAGATGCAGTAAGCTGTGGCAAGGTGCTGTAGTTTGTTAACCGGTTGTTGGCTTTAAGCTGCTCCGGTTTGGGTATTAAGGGGTTAATTGTACTGAAACTTGCTGTGCAATCATATTAAAGCCTTAGGTACACACTGTGAAAATTTCAAAAAGATTGGTGCATTTTTCACTGTTTTGTAAAATTGTGTGCTCTTGTTGGCTTTAGGCTGCTCCGGTTTGGGCATTAAGGGGTTAATCGCTCTGAAACTTGCTGTGCAATCTTATTAAAGCCTTAGGTACATACTGTGAATATTTCAAAAGAATTGGTGCATTTTTCACTGTTTTGTAAATTGTGTGCTCTTTTTATTTCTTAAAGGCACAGTAACGTTTTTTTCAAATTCAAATTTATTTGATTAAAGTGTTTTCCAAGCTTGCTTGTGTATGCTACTAGTGTGTTAAACATGTCTGACACTAAGGAAAATCCTTGTTCAATGTGTTTAGAAGCCATGGTGGAACCCCCTCTCAGAATGTGTCCCAATTGCACTAATATGTTTATACACTTTAAAGATCATATTGTTGCACTTAAAAATGTGGCCCAAAATGATTCTCAGACTGAAGGTAATGAGGATAGTCCGTCTACCTCTCCCCATGTGTCACAACCAGTTACGCCCGCGCAAACGACGCTTAGTGCCTCTAGTGCGTCTGCCCCTATTACATTGCAACAACTAGCGACAGTTATGGATAATTCCCTTGCGGTCTTTCTATCCAATCTGCCAATTTTTCCTACAAAGCGTGATAGCTCTGTTTTAAGAACAGATTATGAGCAGTCTGAAGCTTTGGTAGCCTTATCTGATGTACCCTCACAACGCTCTGAAGTGGAGGTGAGGGATTTGATGTCTGAGGGAGAAATTTCCGATTCAGGAAAGGTTTCTTATCGGGCATAGTCAGATTCATTAGCATTTAAATTTAAATTGGAACACCTCCGCATTTTTGCTCAGGGAGGTATTAGCTACTCTGGATGATTGTGACCCTATGGTGGTCCCAGAGAAGTTGTTTAAAATGGAGAAGTACCTAGAGGTTCCTGTATACACTGATGCATTTCCGATCCCTAAGAGGGTTGCGGATATTGTTACTAGGGAGTGGGATAGACCAGGTGTCCCTTTTGTCCCCCCACCTATTTTTAAGAAAATGTTCCCCATAACTGACCCTAGGCGGGACTCGTGGCAGACGATCCCTAAGGTAGAGGGGGCTGTTTCGACACTTGCTAAGCGCACAACCATACCAATTGAAGACAGTTGTGCTTTTAAAGATCCTATGGATAAAAAGTTAGAAGGTTTACTTAAGAAAATCTTTGTTCAACAAGGCTTTCTTCTCCAACCTATTGCCTGCATTGTTCTTGTAACTACTGCAGCGGCTTTCTGGTTTGAGGCGCTGGAGGAGTCGCTCCAGACGGAGACCTCATATGACGAAATTATGGATAGAATTAAGGCTCTAAAGCTGGCTAATTCATTTATCACAGATGCCGCTTTGCAATTAGCTAAGTTGGCGGCAAAAAATTCAGGATTCGCCATTATGGCACACAGAGCGCTTTGGCTCAAGTCATGGTCGGCCGATGTGTCGTCAAAATCCAAATTGTTAAATATCCCTTTCAGGGGAAAGACCCTTTTCGGGCCAGAATTGAAAGAGATTATTTCAGAAATCACCGGGGGAAAGGGCCATGCTCTCCCCCAGGACAAGCCTTTTAAGGCTAAAAACAAAGCTAATTTCTCCAACATAGGTGTGTCCGGTCCACGGCGTCATCCTTACTTGTGGGATATTCTCCTCCCCAACAGGAAATGGCAAAGAGCCCAGCAAAGCTGGTCACATGATCCCTCCTAGGCTCCGCCTACCCCAGTCATTCTCTTTGCCGTTGTACAGGCAACATCTCCACGGAGATGGCTTAGAGTTTTTTAGTGTTTAACTGTAGTTTTTCATTATTCAATCAAGAGTTTGTTATTTTCAAATAGTGCTGGTACGTACTATTTACTCAGAAACAGAAAAGAGATGAAGAATTCTGTTTGTATGAGGAAAATGATTTTAGCAACCGTAACTAAAATCCATGGCTGTTCCACACAGGACTGTTGAGAGCAATTAACTTCAGTTGGGGGAACAGTTTGCAGTACTTTGCTGCTTGAGGTATGACACATTCTAACAAGACGATGTAATGCTGGAAGCTGTCATTTTCCCTATGGGATCCGGTAAGCCATGTTTATTACGATTGTAAATAAGGGCTTCACAAGGGCTTATTTAGACTGTAGACCTTTTTTGGGCTAAATCGATTGATATTAACACTTATTTAGCCTTGAGGAATCATTTATTCTGGGTATTTTGATATAATAATATCGGCAGGCACTGTTTTAGACACCTTATTCTTTAGGGGCTTTCCCAAAGCATAGGCAGAGTCTCATTTTCGCGCCGGTGTTGCGCACTTGTTTTTGAGAGACATGGCATGCAGTCGCATGTGAGAGGAGCTCTGATACTTATAAAAGACTTCTGAAGGCGTCATTTGGTATCGTATTCCCCTTTGGGTTTGGTTGGGTCTCAGCAAAGCAGATACCAGGGACTGTAAAGGGGTTAAAGCTTAAAACGGCTCCGGTTCCGTTATTTTAAGGGTTAAAGCTTCCAAAATTGGTGTGCAATATTTTCAAGGCTTTAAGACACTGTGGTGAAAGTTTGGTGAATTTTGAACAATTCCTTCATGTTTTTTCGCAATTGCAGTAATAAAGTGTGTTCAGTTTAAAATTTAAAGTGACAGTAACGGTTTTATTTCAAAACGTTTTTTGTACTTTCTTATCAAGTTTATGCCTGTTTAACATGTCTGAACTACCAGATAGACTGTGTTCTGAATGTGGGGAAGCCAGAATTCCTATTCATTTAAATAAATGTGATTTATGTGATAATGACAATGATGCCCAAGATGATTCCTCAAGTGAGGGGAGTAAGCATGGTACTGCATCATTCCCTCCTTCGTCTACACGAGTCTTGCCCACTCAGGAGGCCCCTAGTACATCTAGCGCGCCAATACTCCTTACTATGCAACAATTAACGGCTGTAATGGATAATTCTGTCAAAAACATTTTAGCCAAAATGAACCCTTGTCAGCGTAAGCGTGGATGCTCTGTTTTAGTTACTGAAGAGCATGACGACGCTGATATTAATATCTCTGAAGGGCCCCTAACCCAATCTGAGGGGGCCAGGGAGGTTTTGTCTGAGGGAGAAATTACTGATTTAGGGAACATTTCTCAGCAGGCTGAATCTGATGTGATTACTTTTAAATTTAAATTGGAACATCTCCGCATTTTGCTTAAGGAGGTATTATCCACTCTGGATGATTGTGAAAATTTGGTCATCCCAGAGAAACTATGTAAAATGGACAAGTTCCTAGAGGTGCCGGGGCTCCCAGAAGCTTTTCCTATACCCAAGCGGGTGGCGGACATTGTTAATAAAGAATGGGAAAGGCCCGGTATTCCTTTCGTCCCTCCCCCCATATTTAAAAAATTGTTTCCTATGGTCGACCCCAGAAAGGACTTATGGCAGTCAGTCCCCAAGGTCGAGGGAGCGGTTTCTACTTTAAACAAACGCACCACTATTCCCATAGAGGATAGTTGTGCTTTCAAAGATCCTATGGATAAAAAATTAGAAGGTTTGCTTAAAAAGATGTTTGTTCAGCAGGGTTACCTTCTACAACCCATTTCATGCATTGTCCCTGTCACTACAGCCGCATATTTCTGGTTTGATGAACTGATTAAGGTGCTCGATAGTGACTCTCCTCCTTATGAGGAGATTATGGACAGAGTCAATGCTCTCAAATTGGCTAATTCTTTCACTCTAGACGCCTCTTTGCAATTGGCTAAGTTAGCGGCTAAGAATTCTGGGTTTGCTATTGTGGCGCGCAGAGCGCTTTGGTTGAAATCTTGGTCGGCTGATGCGTCTTCCAAGAACAAGCTACTAAACATTCCTTTCAAGGGGAAAACGCTGTTTGGTCCTGACTTGAAAGAGATTATCTCTGATATCACTGGGGGTAAGGGCCATGCCCTTCCTCAGGATCGGCCTTTCAAGGCAAAAAATAGACCTAATTTTCGTCCCTTTCGTAAAAACGGACCAGCCCAAGGTGCTACGTCCTCTAAGCAAGAGGGTAATACTTCTCAGGCCAAGCCAGCTTGGAGACCAATGCAAGGCTGGAACAAGGGAAAGCAGGCCAAGAAACCTGCCACTGCTACCAAGACAGCATGAAATATTGGCCCCCGATCCGGGACCGGATCTGGTGGGGGGCAGACTCTCTCTCTTCGCTCAGGCTTGGGCAAGAGATGTTCTGGATCCTTGGGCGCTAGAAATAGTCTCCCAGGGTTATCTTCTGGAATTCAAGGGACTTCCCCCAAGGGGGAGGTTCCACAGGTCTCAGTTGTCTTCAGACCACATAAAAAGACAGGCGTTCTTACATTGTGTAGAAGACCTGTTAAAAATGGGAGTGATTCATCCTGTTCCATTGAGAGAACAAGGGATGGGGTTCTACTCCAATCTGTTCATAGTTCCCAAAAAAGAGGGAACGTTCAGACCAATCCTAGATCTCAAGATCTTAAACAAATTTCTCAAGGTCCCATCGTTCAAGATGGAAACCATTCGAACTATCCTTCCTTCCATCCAGGAAGGTCAATTCATGACCACGGTGGATTTAAAGGATGCGTATCTACATATTCCTATCCACAAGGAACATCATCGGTTCCTAAGGTTTGCATTCCTGGACAAACATTACCAGTTCGTGGCGCTTCCTTTCGGATTAGCCACTGCTCCAAGGATTTTCACAAAGGTACTAGGGTCCCTTCTAGCGGTGCTAAGACCAAGGGGCATTGCAGTAGTACCTTACCTGGACGACATTCTGATTCAAGCGTCGTCCCTCCCTCGAGCAAAGGCTCACACGGACATTGTCCTGGCCTTTCTCAGATCTCACGGCTGGAAAGTGAACGTGGAAAAGAGTTCTCTATCCCCGTCAACAAGGGTTCCCTTCTTGGGAACAATTATAGACTCCTCAGAAATGAGGATTTTTCTAACAGAGGCCAGAAAGACAAAACTTCTGGACTCTTGTCGAATTCTTCATTCCGTTCCTCTTCCTTCCGTAGCTCAGTGCATGGAAGTGATCGGGTTGATGGTAGCGGCAATGGACATAGTTCCTTTTGCGCGCATTCATCTAAGACCATTACAACTGTGCATGCTCAGTCAGTGGAATGGGGACTATACAGACTTGTCTCCAAAGATACAAGTAAATCAGAGGACCAGAGACTCACTCCGTTGGTGGCTGTCCCTGGACAACCTGTCACGAGGGATGACATTCCGCAGACCAGAGTGGGTCATTGTCACGACCGACGCCAGTCTGATGGGCTGGGGCGCGGTCTGGGGATCCCTGAAAGCTCAGGGTCTTTGGTCTCGGGAAGAATCTCTTCTACCGATAAATATTCTGGAACTGAGAGCGATATTCAATGCTCTCAAGGCTTGGCCTCAGCTAGCGAGGACCAAGTTCATACGGTTTCAATCAGACAACATGACGACTGTTGCGTACATCAACCATCAGGGGGGAACAAGGAGTTCCCTAGCGATGGAAGAAGTGACCAAGATTATTCTATGGGCGGAGTCTCACTCCTGCCACCTGTCTGCTATCCACATCCCGGGAGTGGAAAATTGGGAAGCGGATTTTCTGAGTCGTCAGACATTGCATCCGGGGGAGTGGGAACTCCATCCGGAAATCTTTGCCCAAGTCACTCAACTATGGGGCATTCCAGACATGGATCTGATGGCCTCTCGTCAGAACTTCAAAGTTCCTTGCTACGGGTCCAGATCCAGGGATCCCAAGGCGGCTCTAGTGGATGCACTAGTAGCACCTTGGACCTTCAAACTAGCTTATGTGTTCCCGCCGTTTCCTCTCATCCCCAGGCTGGTAGCCAGGATCAATCAGGAGAGGGCGTCGGTGATCTTGATAGCTCCTGCGTGGCCACGCAGGACTTGGTATGCAGATCTGGTGAATATGTCATCGGCTCCACCTTGGAAGCTACCTTTGAGACGAGACCTTCTTGTTCAGGGTCCGTTCGAACATCCGAATCTGGTTTCACTCCAGCTGACTGCTTGGAGATTGAACGCTTGATTTTATCGAAGCGAGGTTTCTCAGATTCTGTTATCGATACTCTTGTTCAGGCCAGAAAGCCTGTAACTAGAAAGATTTACCACAAAATTTGGAAAAAATATATCTGTTGGTGTGAATCTAAAGGATTCCCTTGGGACAAGGTTAAGATTCCTAGGATTCTATCCTTCCTTCAAGAAGGATTGGAAAAAGGATTATCGGCAAGTTCCCTGAAGGGACAGATTTCTGCCTTGTCGGTGTTACTTCACAAAAAACTGGCAGCTGTGCCAGATGTTCAAGCCTTTGTTCAGGCTCTGGTTAGAATCAAGCCTGTTTACAAACCTTTGACTCCTCCTTGGAGTCTCAATTTAGTTCTTTCAGTTCTTCAGGGGGTTCCGTTTGAACCCTTACATTCCGTTGATATTAAGTTATTATCTTGGAAAGTTTTGTTTTTAGTTGCAATTTCTTCTGCTAGAAGAGTTTCAGAATTATCTGCTCTGCAGTGTTCTCCTCCTTATCTGGTGTTCCATGCAGATAAGGTGGTTTTACGTACTAAACCTGGTTTTCTTCCAAAAGTTGTTTCTAACAAAAACATTAACCAGGAGATTATCGTACCTTCTCTGTGTCCGAAACCAGTTTCAAAGAAGGAACGCTTGTTGCACAATTTGGATGTTGTTCGCGCTCTAAAATTCTATTTAGATGCTACAAAGGATTTTAGACAAACATCTTCCTTGTTTGTTGTTTATTCAGGTAAAAGGAGAGGTCAAAAAGCAACTTCTACCTCTCTCTCTTTTTGGATTAAAAGCATCATCAGATTGGCTTACGAGACTGCCGGACGGCAGCCTCCCGAAAGAATCACAGCTCATTCCACTAGGGCTGTGGCTTCCACATGGGCCTTCAAGAACGAGGCTTCTGTTGATCAGATATGTAGGGCAGCGACTTGGTCTTCACTGCACACTTTTACCAAATTTTACAAGTTTGATACTTTTGCTTCTTCTGAGGCTATTTTTGGGAGAAAGGTTTTGCAAGCCGTGGTGCCTTCCATTTAGGTGACCTGATTTGCTCCCTCCCTTCATCCGTGTCCTAAAGCTTTGGTATTGGTTCCCACAAGTAAGGATGACGCCGTGGACCGGACACACCTATGTTGGAGAAAACAGAATTTATGTTTACCTGATAAATTTCTTTCTCCAACGGTGTGTCCGGTCCACGGCCCGCCCTGGTTTTTTAATCAGGTCTGATAATTTATTTTCTTTAACTACAGTCACCACGGTACCATATGGTTTCTCCTATGCTATTATTCCTCCTTAACGTCGGTCGAATGACTGGGGTAGGCGGAGCCTAGGAGGGATCATGTGACCAGCTTTGCTGGGCTCTTTGCCATTTCCTGTTGGGGAGGAGAATATCCCACAAGTAAGGATGACGCCGTGGACCGGACACACCGTTGGAGAAAGAAATTTATCAGGTAAACATAAATTCTGTTTTTCGTTCCTTTCGTAATTTCAGGAGCGGTCCCGCTTCATCCTCTACAGCTGCAAAGCAAGAGGGTAACGCTTCACAGCCCAAGGCAACCTGGAAGCCTTATCAGGGCTGGAACAAGGGTAAACAGGCCAAAAAGCCTGCAGCTGCTACCAAGACAGCATGACGGGGTAGCCCCCGATCCGGAACTGGATCTAGTAGGGGGCAGACTTTCTCTCTTTGCTCAGGCCTGGGCAAGAGATGCTCTCGATCCCTGGGCTTTAGAGATTGTTACCCAGGGATATCTTCTAGAATTCAAGGACTCCCCTCCAAGGGGAAGGTTCCATATTTCTCGTCTGTCTACAGACACGACAAAGAAAGAGGCGTTCTTACGCTGTGTAGAAGACCTACATACAATGGGAGTGATCCACCCAGTTCCAATTGTGGAACAAGGGCTGGGGTTTTACTCAAACCTGTTTGTGGTTCCCAAAAAAGAAGGAACTTTCAGACCAATCCTGGATCTCAAATTTCTAAACAAATTCCTCAGAGTCTCATCATTCAAGATGGAGACCATTCGGACAATCTTACCTATGATCCTGGAAGGTCAATATATGACTACCGTGGATCTAAAGGATGCGTACCTGCATATCCCAATCCACAAAGATCATCATCCGTTCCTCCGGTTCGCTTTTCTAGACAAGCATTACCAGTTCGTGGCTCTTCCATTCGGTTTAGCCACTGCTCCCAGAATTTTCACAAAGGTGCTAGGGTCCCTTCTGGCGGTTCTAAGACCGCGGGGCATAGCAGTGGCGCCTTATTTGGACGACATCTTAATTCAGGCGCCGTCTTTTCACAGAGCCAAGGCTCACACAGAGATTGTATTGGCCTTTCTAAGGTCTCACGGGTGGAAGGTGAACATCAAAAAGAGTTCCCTGTCCCCACTCACAAGGGTTCCCTTCCTAGGAACACCAATAGATTCGGTAGAAATGAAAATATTTCTGACGGAGGTCAGAAAGTTGAAACTTTTAACTCTTGCCGAGTTCTTCATTCCATTCCTCGGCCATCTGTAGCTCAAACTGAGGGCGATATTCAACGCGCTTCAGGCATGGCCTCACCTAGCTGCGGCCAAATTCATAAGATTTCAGTCGGACAACATTACGACTGTAGCTTACATCAATCATCAGGGGGGAACAAAGAGTTCTTTAGCGATGAGGGAAGTAACCAAAATAATCAGGTGGGCTGAGACCCACTCCTGCCATCTATCAGCAATTCACATCCCAGGTGTAGACAACTGGGAGGCGGATTTTCTAAGTCTAAGTCTATAGCCTGATGAAACAGTGTGCTACACTGAGAAACGCGTTGCTGTTGTTTTTATTGTTATTAAACATTTTTTATATATTTTAAATTCTCCATTTGCTGCCGTGTATACTTCTTTCTCCTTGGGCCTGGGACTGGCGAATTCATTCCGGCTCATTCCCAAGCACCTGGTTGGAACTTTGGTGCATTGTTCCACATCCACTCCATCTTCTTGGATATCCCTGGATTCTCCCTGGTGAGACGAGGACCTCCATCAGTGCAATCTATCCATTGTGGTCGACCGGACGACGTGTGGTTCCGGACTGCGATTTCTGCACTTTTATGTGCGCAACAACTTGTGAGTAGGATTCCTATGATCATACTGTTGTGTTGTATTTATCCCATATGATCTGCACCATGTGGCGCCCTCTATCCAATTTTTTCTGGATTTTCTAAGTCGTCAGACTTTTCACCCGGGGGAGTGGGAACTGCACCCGGAGGTATTTGCCCAGCTCAGCTATGGGGCATTCCAGAGTTGGACCTGATGGTGTCCCGTCAGAACACCAAGCTTCCTCTCTACGGATCCAGGTCCCGGGACCCCAAGGCGGCATTGATAGAAGCTCTAGTAGCGCCTTGGTCCTTCAATCTGGCTTATGTTTTCCCACCGTTTCCTCTTCTCCCTCGTCTGATCGCCAGAATCAAGCAGGAGAAGGCGTCGGTGATTTTGATAGCGCCTGCGTGGCCACGCAGGACTTGGTATGCAGACCTAGTGGACATGTCATCTGTCCCACCATGGACACTGCCAATGAGGCAGGACCTTCTAATACAGGGTCCGTTCAAGCATCCAAATCTAGTTTCTCTACGTCTGACTGCTTGGAGATTGAACGCTTAATTCTTTCAAAGCGTGGTTTTTCTGAGTCAGTTATTGTGACAGACCCTTCTGTCAGGACTGAAGGAGTTAACTGTGTTTAGCTTTAAGAAACTATTTTCTAAACACAAGTTGCTGGCTCCAACCATAATTTAGTTAGTGATAAGAATTCCATTGTTTGATCACCCTCAGAGAGAAAACGCCTAAGTGATAAGAAGAGCCAAGAGTGTCTTGTGGTTGAAGTGTTTAAGTAATATAATTCTATTGTATCATGCCAAAGGGCTTGTTCCCTCCATGTAATGTACAACAGTCTTTCAACCCCCATCTGGGGGGGGGGTCAGACCTGCATAAATACTAGGCATAGCCTTTTAATAAATGTCATTCTGTTTAAACCTGAAAACTGGCTGGTTTGTGAATTGCTGATTCCCTATGCAGGACATTGTTCATCTGGTATTAACCTTGGTATCTTGTTGGTACCGTAACAATTGGTGGCAAGCGACGGAATGAACCTTATCGCCCAGAAGAGCAACTACACAAGCCAGTAACCTCAGGAAGAGGGGGATTATTACAATACTGACTAAGATGGAAAGAGTACCAGGAACAGAAGGAACCAATGGGCCCAGCATAGCAGACAGAACCCCTGAAGAAGCAAGCTTTGATCGGGCGGTTAAAATAAGACTGGCACATTATGGCCCCAACCCATCTGCGGAAATTATCGACCGGGTCATAGCAGCTGTGGAGGCCAACCTACTTCGCCAAAGCGGCGCTGCAGCAGCCCAAGTCACAGCAACCCCAGTGGAAAAGGGAAAAGTAAATTTTGCAGCTTTTAAAAACTTCCTGGAAACAGAAGGAGAGATTGATGGGTACCTTGCGGATTTTGAGAGGCAATGTGCACTACACAAGGTACCCGCAGAGGACTGGGTCACGATATTATCCGGCCGGGCCAGTGAGGCTTTTCGGGCCATTCCAGATGAGGAAGTCGGGGATTATAATACTGTAAAAGAGGCTCTGCTCTCCAGGTATGCGGTTACACCGGAGGCATACCGGAGGCGGTTCAGAGACACTGTTAAATTAGCTGGTGATTCCTACGTTGAGTGGGCATGTAAGGTGCACCGCACAGCAGCTCACTGGATAGCGGGGTGCCAAGCCGTATCTGGGGAAGAGGTGCTGCAGCTATTCCTGTTGGAACATTGCTTCAGCAAGTTACCCGCAGGAGTTCGAGAGTGGGTTCGGGACCGTAAACCCTCCACCCTGCATGAAGCTGCTCGTCTGGCAGATGAGTATACGGATGCCCGCAAACTGGATACTGCTACCACTAAGCCCCCTGCTAGAGTGGAGTACAGACCCCCAGTCACCCCAGCAGCTGCCAGTTACCAACCCCCGGCGCACCGCTATACCACACGGCCTCTGGCCACGAACTACCCTCAGAGAGCCCGGTTCAATTCGCGGGGCTACTCACAACCTATTCGGTGCTTTGGATGTAAGCAACTAGGGCACAAAAGACCAGAGTGTCCCCTAAACGCAGCGAACCAAGCACAGTCCTGGAGAAGACCCGCCGGCGGAATCCCACGTAATCCTCAGCCTGCGGCCCGCTACGTAGAGGCGCAAGAATGCTGGGGCATCCTACATGAGGCAGACCTTGTGCAAGCTGCCCACCGGAATAACCGGCAACTGGTTAAAGTGAATGGGAAGAAGGTCAGTGGTCTACGGGATACTGGTGCTACCATGACCTTGCTTCAAAAGAACTTGGTGTCTGAGAAACAGTACACTGGAGACACTGTGGCTGTGAGGGTAGCAGGGGGCGATGTGTTCAGCCTACCTGTTGCCAGGGTACATTTGGATTGGGGAGTGGGCGCTAGACCTGTGAATGTGGGGGTCAAGAAGGACTTACCTGCTGATGTTCTTCTTGGAAATGACTTGGCCCCCCTTGTTTCTGCCTACGCTCCTATGGGTCCCGCTGATGTTAACCCTGTGACTACCCGTGCCCAGATCCATGCAGCAGAGACTGACCCACCTGCTGCTAAGCCCCAGGACGCTGAGCTCAGTAAATCTCTATCCGCTATTGATATGTGGAGGTCCCGTTACAATGCGCTGATGAAGGAGAAGAGGAGCGCAGAGGAAAAAGCACGTTTAGAACGTGAATCTCTGCTAGACAAGCTGCACCGACAGACTGCAGAAAACACCAGCTTGAGAGTGGGACATGAAACCTTAAAGACAAACTTAGCGACACTTGAGGAGAAGCTGACGCTGGCTCATAGTGAGGTGCAGCAACTCAAGGGCACCCTATGTCAGTATGAAGGGATTGTGGATACCTATAAAGAGCAGGTACAGAAAACTCGTAAAGAAGCTGATGGGATTTTGAAGGACTGTTTGGCCCTGGTCTGGGCACTGAGGAATTTGAACCCTTGTTTGTATGGACAGGAATTCTCTCTCATAACGGGAATACAGATGGATTGTCACAGCAAACTGACAAGCCTACCACCTCCTAGTCCGGTCATCCCCAGGTTGACCCGCAAAAGGGTCAATCCGGGTCTGCCGGAGTGTTCCACAAGGGGGGAGCTATGTGACAGACCCTTCTGTCAGGACTGAAGGAGTTAACTGTGTTTAGCTTTAAGAAACTATTTTCTAAACACAAGTTGCTGGCTCCAACCATAATTTAGTTAGTGATAAGAATTCCATTGTTTGATCACCCTCAGAGAGAAAACGCCTAAGTGATAAGAAGAGCCAAGAGTGTCTTGTGGTTGAAGTGTTTAAGTAATATAATTCTATTGTATCATGCCAAATGGCTTGTTCCCTCCATGTAATGTACAACAGTCTTTCAACCCCCATCTGGGGGGGGGGGGGGTCAGACCTGCATAAATACTAGGCATAGCCTTTTAATAAATGTCATTCTGTTTAAACCTGAAAACTGGCTGGTTTGTGAATTGCTGATTCCCTATGCAGGACATTGTTCATCTGGTATTAACCTTGGTATCCTGTTGGTACCGTAACAGTTATAGATACTCTGATCCAGGCTAGAAATCCTGTCACCAGGAAAGTCTACCATAAGATGTGGTGGAAATATCTTTGTTGATGTGAATCCAAGGGTTACTCATTGAGTAAGATTAGGATTCCCAGGATATTGTCTTTTCTCCAAGACGGTTTGGAGAAAGGATTGTCGGCTAGTTCTTTAAAGGGACAGATATCTGCTCTGTCTATCCTTTTGCACAAGCGTCTGACAGAGGTACCGGACGTTCAAGCGTTTGCACAGGCTTTAGTCAGAATCAAGCCTGTCTATAAACCTGTGGCTCCGCCATGGAGTCTAAATCTAGTTCTTTCAGTTCTTCAAGGGGTTCCGTTTGAACCTTCACATACCATAGATATTAAGTTGTTATCTTGGAAAGTTTTGTTTTTGGTAGCTAGCTCTTCTGCTCGAAGAGTCTCAGAATTATCTGCCTTACAGTGTGATTCACCTTATCTGGTGTTCCACGCAGATAAGGTAGTTTTGCGTACCAAACCTGGTTTTCTTCCTAAAGTTGTTTCTAACAAGAATATTAACCAGGAAATAGTTGTTCCTTCTCTGTGTTCTAACCCATCTTCGAAGAAGGAACGTCTTTTGCATAATCTTGATATAGTTCGTGCTTTAAAGTTCTATTTACAAGCAACTAAGGATTTCAGACAAACATCTTCTTTGTTATCTATTCTGGTAAGAGGAGAGGTCAGAAGGCGACTGCTACCTCTCTTTCCTTTTGGCTGAAAAGCATCATCCGTTTGGCCTATGAGACTGCTGGCCCGCAGCCTCCTGAAAGAATTACTGCTCATTCTACCAGAGCAGTGGCTTCCACATGGGCTGTCAAAAATGAGGCTTCTGTTGAACAGATTTGTAAGGCAGCGACTTGGTCTTCACTGCATACTTTTGCCAAATTTTATAAATTCGATACTTTTGCTTCTTCGGAGGCTATTTTTGGGAGAAAGGTTTTGCAAGCAGTGGTGCCTTCCGTTTAAGGTACCTGTCTTGTTCCCTCCCTTCATCCGTGTCCTAAAGCTTTGATATTGGTATCCCACAAGTAAGGATGAATCCGTGGACTGGATACACCTTGCAAGAGAAAACAGAATTTATGCTTACCTGATAAATTACTTTCTCTTGCGGTGTATCCAGTCCACGGCCCGCCCTGGCAATTAAGTCAGGTAAAAAATGTTTTGTTTAAACTACAGTCACCACTGCACCCTATGGTTTCTCCTTTGGCTTCTTAACCTTTGGTCGAATGACTGGGGGGAAGAGCTAGGGGGGGAGAAATATGGGGACAGCTCTGCTGTGTGCTCTCTTTGCCACTTCCTGTAGGGAAGGAGAATATCCCACAAGTAAGGATGAATCCGTGGACTGGATAAACCGCAAGAGAAAGTAATTTATCAGGTAAGCATAAATTCTGTTTTCTTTAGGGGATATTCTGCTCCCTATGGAGATAGAGTCCTTGCTTGGGGATTCTCCTGGATGGGAGACAGAAAGGTGGGATTGGTTCCAGTGTTCCCTCTAAGGACAGTTTTGTGTGCAGCCCAGCAGTGAAACAGTTAACAAGAGAACCATACCTTTCCATCTGCATTAGGCAGTGTTTGCTAATTGCAGGGTGTGGTTACCTAATTAACTATTTCACTGCTGGGCCGCACACAAAACTGGCCTTAGAGGGAACAATGATTGGTTCCCCCAGGGGTATTTCTGGCTCCAAGCAGACTTGTTGGGCCTTTATTTTAATACTTGTATTCTGTGGGGATGGTTGTGCTATCTTTACGCTCGTTCCTGTACCTGTTTCGGGATTCTTTTGTCCCCCTGAGGCTGAGTTGGTCCAGCTGGCTGTGGGTCTGCAGGTCAGGATGGCCGAGCGGTCTATGGAGCTGCGTTCGGTAGCAGTCTCCTCTGGATGTGTGAGCTTTGTTGAGTCTATCCTGTTAGCTTAGTCTGCTAGGGTATAGATTTTCCTTTCAACTGGCTCCATTGATTTCAGAAGAGAGTTTACTCTTCCTTTGGGTTCTGAGGGTATACTCTCCTTCTCGGGGAGGCCTCGATTGAGGTTTTGTGTTCCCATTTTTAGGGACCTGTGTGTAGGTCCGGCGACTTGGGTTACCTGGAGCCTGCCCTCTGTCTGGGTGTTGCTTTTGCGGTCTGTTTCTTACTTGACTGCTTTGCTTCTTCTTCCTCGCAAGTATCCTCTGTGTTGTCCTGTTATGGACTCTGTGTTCTCAAACTTGGGGTTTCTCACCAGGGTGTATTACACACTTTTTCATGGTCGCATGGTAGTCTTGACACTGGGAGGACTTTGCCTCTTCAGTTGCAATCCGTGCTTGCAGGATGTTGGAGGAACGTCTGTTCTGTCTCTGTGCCTGGTCTTATCCTCTGTTTCGCTTGGTATAGGCGTGGCCTCCTTTCCCTGTTGGGCCCCCTTGGGTCTCTATGAGCTGGGCTCACTCGTGGAGGTGTTTTTTTGTATTAGGGGACCTTTTGGTTTCCTTGGTTCTCCTTTGCCTTGTTACCTTGGGGTTTTCAGCTGGTGTCTTTCATTTGTGGAGATGAGCGGTGGAGGACTGTTAGTTGGGCGACGGTCTCTCCTCCAGGACTGTTGGCTCAGTCGAGTCCGTTTGCGGTCTCTAGTTTGGCTTCTGGACTAACTGCGAGTCAGTGTCATTGGGGCTTTTCCTCTTTAAAATTTTCTTGGCTTCAGACGAAGCAGGTTTTTTTTATCGGGTAGAGGTTCAGGTTTGGTGCCCTCAGTATGGGCAGCCTATTGTACCCTCCCGTCTTGGCATTCAGTGTCCTCTATAGCTTGGGTATTGTTTTCCCAAAAGTAATGAATGCAGCTGTGGACTCTCCATTTAAGAAGAAAAACATAAATTATGCTTACCTGATAAATTCCTTTTCTTCTGATGAAAAGAGTCCACAGCTGCATTCCTCACTTTTGGGAAATAAGAACCTGGCCACCAGGAGGAGACAAAGACAACCCAGCCAAAGGCTTAAATACTCCTCCCACTCCCCTCATCCCCCAGTCATTCTGCCGAGGAACAAGGAACAGTAGAAGAAATATCAGTGTGAAAAGTGCCAGAAGAATAATAAGCACATCCCACATAAAATTACGGGTGGGGAGCTGTGGACTCTTTCCATCAGAAGAAAAGGAAATTATCAGGTAAGCATAATTTATGTTTTTCTTCTTAAATGG
This sequence comes from Bombina bombina, assembly GCF_027579735.1. Taxonomy (NCBI): domain Eukaryota; kingdom Metazoa; phylum Chordata; class Amphibia; order Anura; family Bombinatoridae; genus Bombina; species Bombina bombina. Next base: position 796,713,442 of record NC_069502.1, on the reverse strand, counting down.
AAAGAGTCCACAGCTGAATTCATTACTTTTTGGAAAACAATACCCATGCTATAGAGGACACTAAATGCCAAGACGGGAGGGTACAATAGGCGGCCCATACTGAGGGCACCAAGCCTGAACCTCTACCCGATTAAAAAAAAACAGCTTCTTCTGAAGCCAAGAAAATTTTAAGAAGAAAAACATAAATTATGCTTACCTGATAATTTCCTTTTCTTCTGATGGAAAGAGTCCACAGCTCCCCACCCGTAATTTTATGTGGGGCATGCTTATTATTCTTCTGGCACCTTTCACTCTGATATTTCTTCTACTGTTCCTTGTTCCTCGGCAGAATGACTGGGGGATGAGGGGAGTGGGAGGAGTATTTAAGCCTTTGGCTGGGTTGTCTTTGCCTCCTCCTGGTGGCCAGGTTCTTATTTCCCAAAAGTAATGAATGCAGCTGTGGACTCTTTTTATCAGAAGAAACGGAACTTATCAGGTAAGCATAATTTATGTTTTTTTCTAATTTGTAAAAGTATGATTATCTCCTTGACTATCTGCACGTCCACTTTGGTATGTATATTATTGTCACTATTGTTAGTTGATTTTAAGGGGTTGTGTACCTTTAAATAATTTAAATACTGTTTAATTGTTTGACCAATAGCTTAGCAGCTGCCTTTTTACAGAGGGTGGACACACTGCTTTGTCAGGTCTATGATTACGGGTCTATGCCGAAATGCATAAGACCAGTCCTCCTGTCTTACTTGTCCTGCTTTTAACTCCAAAGAAGAATAAAGTTTGATTGATTTTAACCAATCTATGGATGAGACTCCAGACTTTTTCATTATATAGCAATTGCAAACACAACACAGGTTTATCCCCCCCAAAAAAAATCTTTGTTAAATATATGTGGCACAATTATTGGCACCCTTTTTGTCAATACTTTGTGCTACCTCTCTTTGTCAAGAAAACGGCTAAAACATTAAAGAGTAACCATTATATTTAACAGTGGGCATGAGGTACTTTTTCAAATGGCTACCTCCCTATGTGCTCTAAACCCACCTCTTGTGCTTATTGTCAAAAAGTTCTATTTTAGTTTCATCTGAGCATAGAATCCGATCCCATTTGAAGTTGAAGTTTTTTGGATGAGAGTAGATGTTTTTCTTTCATGTAATTAGCAAGAGTCCATGAGCTAGTGACGTATGGGATATACATTCCTACCAGGAGGGGCAAAGTTTCCCAAACCTTAAAATGCCTATAAATACACCCCTCACCACACCCACAATTCAGTTTTACAAACTTTGCCTCCTGTGGAGGTGGTGAAGTAAGTTTGTGCTAGATTCTTCGTTGATATGCGCTCCGCAGCAGGCTGGAGCCCGGTTTTCCTCTCAGCGTGCAGTGAATGTCAGAGGGATGTGAAGAGAGTATTGCCTATTTGAATTCAATGATCTCCTTCTACGGGGTCTATTTCATAGGTTCTCTGTTATCGGTCGTAGAGATTCATCTCTTACCTCCCTTTTCAGATCGACGATATACCATTACCTCTACTGATTCTCGTTTCAGTACTGGTTTGGCTTTCTACTATATGTAGATGAGTGTCCTGGGGTAAGTAAGTCTTATTTTCTGTGACACTCTAAGCTATGGTTGGGCACTTTTATATAAAGTTCTAAATTTATGTGTTTAAACATTTATTTGCCTTGATTCAGGATGTTCAATATTCCTTATTTCAGACAGTCAGTTTCATTATTTGGGATAATGCATTTGAATATTAAATTTTTCTTACCTTTAAAATTTGACTTTTTTTCCTGTGGGCTGTTAGGCTCGCGGGGGCTGAAAATGCTTCATTTTATTGCGTCATTCTTGGCGCGGACTTTTTTGGCGCAAAAAATTTCTTAGTCATTTCCGGCGTCATACTTGTCACCGGAAGTTGTTTGTATGTGCGTCATTTTTTTGACTTTTTTTGCACCAAAGATGTCGGCGTTACCGGATGTGGCGTCATTTTTGGCGCCAAAAGCATTTAGGCGCCAAATAGTGTGGGCGTCTTTTTTGGCGCTAAAAAATATGGGCATCATTATTGTCTCCACATTATTTAAGTCTCATTGTTTATTTGCTTCTGGTTGCTAGAAGCTTGTTCATTGGTATTTTTTCCCATTCCTGAAACTGTCATTTAAGGAATTTGATAGATTTTGCTTTATATGTTGTTTTTTCTATTACATATTGCAAGATGTCTCAGATTGACCCTGGATCAAAAGCTACTTCTGGAAAAACGCTTGACTGAGTTCAGTCCTACCAAAGCTAAGTTCATTTATTTTAAATGTTATGAATGTTTATCTTTAGCTATGGTTTGAAATAAGTTATTATGATAAACTTTTACATGCAGAATCCATTAGTATTTATGCTTTATATATTGCCATTCTTTTTACATCTTATGTACAAGAAATATTTAGAAGATTTATAAGAAATATTTTTCTGATTCTATTTTAAAGGCTTTGTCTGACATCGTGCCTTCTAATAAAAATGTTTAGGTCTTTTTCTCTTCTTTTTTAATTATTGAAGTTTCAAATGACCAACAACATACTGATTTATCCTTCTCTGATGATGTTTTTTTCTCATTCAGAATTTTCTTCATCAGATATTGACACTAACAAATCTACATTTGTTCTTTGTTGAAAAGGTGTTGATTATTTTGGATATTAAGGTAACTAGTTCTTTTTCAAGACTAGCTAACACTATTTCTGCTTATTTTTCTTCTGTGTTTTCAGAGGTTTTCTTTCCAATTCCTCATACTAGGGAATGGAATAGGCTGAGAATTTTCATTTATTCCTTCTTCAAAGGTTTTAAACTATATTCTTTGCCAGCAGTTAAATTCAATTTGGAGGGTTCTCCAATTTATTGGGGCTATCTCTACTCCTACTAATTATGCTATTGTTTCTATAGCAAAATAGTATTTATTTTCCTTTAGATGGTTGTATCTTATTTATGGAAAATTATTTAGTTTCAGGTACTTTTCTTGGTCCTGTGATTTATTTGGATGTTGCAATTGCTTCATTTTGTTCTGTTTACTTTAAGATCAAGTATCAGATTATGATTTATTTTAGCATTGTTAAGGGACAACATTTACTAGACTAGGTGCTGTTGCATTTGTCTTGTTGTTTTGCATTTTTTGATTATGCAGGTCCATTGTATTGACTGGTCCTTTAACTGGACTATCATGCTAATAATTTAATTTGTGTCTTCATTTTATTGAATATTTTCGCAAATGAGGGTTAATCTATGTCTTTAGCTATTTTAGCTAGAAGAATTTTGTGATTTTTAAAAATCCATATTTCTTTTGTTCTAAGATAATCAATTATTTGTTTTATAATTGGATTCAATTCTTAACTGTTACTCTGGGCTTCAAGATTGAGTTCTAAAACTAAAACTTTAAGCTTATACTAGTTTGGTTGTTCTTATTAAGGAACGAATTCCTGAATTCTTTCCCAAGTAACATGTTTTTAATTGGAAATTTTTCAGTTCGAAATCAGCTCCCTAAAATTGCGATGTATGTGCCGTATTCCAGCTTGGCTGGCAAGGGGCAGGTTAAGACTTCTTTGAAATTTATTTGGTTCTTTTCGGTCTAAATTTCTTTGATTTTATTCCAGTAAGGCTAACACTTTCTTTAAGTGTGTTTCGGTCCTATATATTTTGGGTACTGTTGAAGCATGTCTGGGCACCCATGGGGTTCAAGCGCTGCTCAGACCTGGAATCTTCTGGGGTATTTCTTCCAGTTCCATTTTTAGGAACTGGGTTTTGGAGTTTTATTCAAACTATTCTGCCTTTTTTTGGTCAGTGATAACATTATTTGTTTTCATTAGATACAATAAATGCATATTTTCATTTTTCTGTTTTCATTCAGATTATTTTCTGAGGATGCGGAATCTCATATGATTCACTTTGCTCTTCAGGACATAGTTAGAGGATCTTTTTTTCAAAAGCTCTTGATTCCTTACACAAGGGTCACCTTTTTTAGGTTTCCAGATAGTTTGTGTCACTGTCTTTGTCTCTACCAGACAAGGGACAATTTTTATTGTGTTCCGTTTGTCGGTACCTTTAGTCTCTATTATTTCCTTCAGTTGCTATATATGCATAGAAGTTTTAGGTCTTATGGCCACAGCATTGAATTTAATTCCCTTTGCTCATTTTCAATAGAAAGAACCTTTCCAGTCTTTTATGCTGAATTATGGTGCAGGGTTTCTAGGATTTCGCATTTTAAATCTTCGAATCCTAATATTTATCTCTCTTGATTTGGTGGTTAAGATCACCATCATTTAGTTCTACAGGTCTCTTCATTTCTTTCAACCTGGACCATGATCTCTACAGATGTGAGTCTTTTTGGTTGGGAGGCTGTCTGAGGATCTCTGTCAGCACAATGGGTTTGGAAATCTCAGGAGGCGAGATTACCATTGATATTTTAGAACTCCGTGCTTTCTCAGAGTTTTTCAGTTAGTTTCTTTTTGAAGAAGAGACGTTTAATGTTTTTCAGACAATATCACTACTATGGTGTATGTTAATCATCAGAGTAGGACTATCAGTCCTTAGGCTGTGACAGAAGTGTCTCGGATATTAGCTTGGGCTAAATCCAGCTCCTATCTAAATTCTGTGGTTTTTTTCCCAGGTATAGATATTTGGGAAGCGGATTATCTCTGTTAATCAAGCTTTTCTTCCGGGAGAATGGTCTCTCTTACGCAGATATGTTTTTCATCTCATCTGAATAAAGAACTTCCCAGGGGCCTATTAAGGTCCGGGAATCTTCAGGCGGAAGTAGTGTATGCATTGACATTTCTTTGGAATTATCTTTTTGCCTATTTCTTTCCGCCTCTAGTTCTTCTTCCAAAATTCTTATGGAGTATTTGTTTGTTATGCTGGTAGCTCCAGCATGGCCTCTCAGGTTTTGGTATACGAATCTCATTCGGATGGCCAGTTGCCAACGTTGGACACCTCCGTTTAAACCAGACCTTTTCTTTCTCAAGGCCATTTTTTCCATCAGGATCTCAAATCATTACATTTGAAGGGATGGAGATTGAACGCTTGGTTTTTAGTCATAGAGGTTTTTCTGACTCATTGATTAATACTATGTTTCAGGCTCATAAATCTGTCTCTAGAAAGATTTATTTTGAGTCTGGAAGACCTACTTTTCTTGGCATTCTTTTAAAATTCATAGAATTTTATTATTTTTTCAGGTTGGTTTGGATAAGGTTTTGTCTTCAATTCTTTGTTAGGACAAATCTCTACTCTTTCTGTTCTTTTTTCACAGAAAGATTGCTAATCATCCTGATATTCATTGTGTTGTACAGGCTTTGGTCCATATCAAGCCTGTCATTAATTCAATCTCTCCTCTTTGGAGTCTCAATTTGGTGCTGAGGGCTTTACAGGCTCCTCCGTTTGAAACTATGCATTTTCTGAACGTTAAATTACTTTCTTGGAAAAGTATTGTTCCTTTTGGTTATTTCTTCTACTAGAAGAGTTTTTGAGTTATCTGCTCTTTTTTGTGAATATCCTTTTCTGATTTTTCATCAGGATAAGGCAGTGTTACTTCCTGATATTCATCATTTTTTTCAGGTTTCGATTCGTATCAAACCTGTCATTAAGCCAATTTCTCCTCCTTGGAGTCTTAATTGGGTTCTGAAGGTTTTTCAGGCTCTTCTATTTTGAGCATATGCTTGCTCTGGACATTCATTACTTTCATGGAAAGTATTGTTCTTTTTGGACATCTCTTCAGCTAGAACAGTTTTTGAATTATCTGTTCTTTCTTGTGAATCTCCTTGTTCTGATTTTTCATCAGGATAAGGTGTTTTTTTGCTGTCCTCATTTCAATTTTCACCTAAGTTGTGAATTCTAACAACATTAGTGGAGGAATTATTGTCTTTTCCTTGTGTCCTAATCCTAAGAATTCTTTGGTAAGATTCTTACATTCTTTAGGATGTGGTAAGAGTTTTGAAATATTATGTTGAAGCTACTCAGATTTCAGACAGACTTCTAGTCTATTTGTTATCTTTTCTGGTTTTAGGAAGGTCAGAAGGCTTCTGCCATTTCTTTGGCATCTTGGTTAAGCTTTTGATTCATCATGCTTATTTGGAGTCGGATTATTCCCCGTCTCAGAAGATTACGGCTCATTCTACTAGGTCAGTTTCTACTTCCTGGGCTTTTTAAGAATGAAGCTTCTGTTGATCAAATTTGCAAAGCAATGACTTGGTCTTCTTTGCATACTTTTACTAAATTCTACCATTTTGATGTTTTCTCTTCTTTAGAAGCAGTTTTTGGTAGAATAGTACTTCAGGCAGCTGTTTCAGTTTGATTCTTCTGCTTATAATTTCAGTTTTTTTCATTATTAAAATTGAAACTTTTGATTTGGGTAGTGGATTAATTTTTCAGCGGAATTGGCTGTCTTTATTTTATCCCTCCCTCTCTAGTGACTCTTGCGTGGAAGTTCCACATCTTAGGTATTTATATCCCATACGTCACTAGCTCATGGACTCTTGCTAATTACATGAAAGAAAACATAATTTATGTAAGAACTTACCTGATAAATTCATTTCTTTCATATTAGCAAGAGTCCATGAGGCCCACCCTTTTTTGTGGTGGTTATGATTTTTTTGTATAAAGCACAATTATTCCAATTCCTTATTTTTTTGATGCTTTCGCTCTTTTCTTATCACCCCACTTCTTGGCTATTCGTTAAACTGAATTGTGGGTGTGGTGAGGGGTGTATTTATAGGCATTTTAAGGTTTGGGAAACTTTGCCCCTCCTGGTAGGAATGTATATCCCATACGTCACTAGCTCATGGACTCTTGCTAATATGAAAGAAATGAATTTATCTGGTAAGTTCTTACATAAATTATGTTTTTCTTGACACCCTTCCAAATAACTCCATTGCTCATAGGGTGCCAATATTAGTGGAGGGCACTGTATATACGTGCATTGGAGCCCTTTGCAGTTAAGTAGATGAAAACATGGAAAATAATATTTATTCAGATTATGCAGCAAAAAAATAATATATATATATATATATATATATATATTGTGTGTGTGTGTGTATAGCTACATGGTCTTTGGTTTACTGCCTAGGTCTCTGGGGATTGGGCAGCTGCCTGTGAGTGCTATTGAGCACCATGGTGTGTGTGTGTATATGTATAGATAAATAGATAGATAGAGGTATAGAATAGATATATTGTACCAAAATACCATCAGATATATATATAAATATGTATTTATGATTAAATAGAACATATGTGAAGAACATTGGAATGTAAAATATTTATATTTTCATGTCAGGTTAGCGCACATCAGAATATGCTATCGGGTTTGGGCGCGAGAAGGGTGTTGGGTTTCTTATCCTCTTTTTTTTTTTCCCTCCATTGACTTCTATGGGGCAATATGAAAATAGTTTACTTTCAACTCATAATATGAGCGCAACCAAACGTGCAAAAAGCTTACTTCTAGTGCAGTTTACGCTCAAACAGGAGCGTTAAATAGAGTTCAACTGTCAAGATGTAATCTGGCCCTATATGTTCTATGCTATTAGTGTTCACAATTCTATAATATATGCTTCTCTAAGTATATACCTTTTCATGCATATTACTCTGCATGTTTAATTTCAAATGCAGTCATGCAGGATTTATCTGTATTTTAGTACAACAGCGGAGATCCTTTAGAAATAAGATTTATTGGTATCTATTTTATACCTATTGTGTGGGTAATATATTTATATATATATATATATATATATATGCACATACATTTAGCATGCAGATAATGAACAATAATCATGAATATTTTCATTAACAATGTACGTTGTGTATTCACTCATAAATATACGCAGTCTCTGCTTATTCTGGACATGGATTTACAAGTATCTAGTGTGTTCCTGTTGGTCTAAATGTGGTACTTCTCTAGTCCGCAAGGAAACATGACAGGCTAAATATTTGTGTATATATGGTCCTATCTCATGTTGTCAAAAATCCTTCAGAGGCGACATCCTTTATAAAAGAATTTGGAGGATATGGGAATAAATAATCCCAGTACCAGTGTTGCCTCAGGGTCAAGGATTTTACTCCAATCTGTTCATTGTCCAAAGTGACTTAAGTCATGTTGTAGATTTAACAGCCCTAAACATGTTTGTCAGGGTTCCCACTTGTATAATGGGAACATTCCGCACAATTTTACCCTTAATCCAAAAGGGTCCGTTTAAGGCTACTATAGACCTCATATCTACGCATCCCTATACACAGGGGTCACTTTCAGTTCCTGAAGTTTGCAAAACACTGCCAGTTTGCCACTCTGTGTTGGGTAAAATCTTGGTGGTAATGAGAATTCAGGGTTATTTTAGTTGCATTGTATCTGGACGACATACTAGTGCAAATCCATTCTCTGACACTAGCTATTGCTCATACTCACAAGCTTCTGTCTTCCTTCTAGACCATAGTAGGGGAATCAATGTATCCAAAAGCTCATTATATCCTGCTATAAGGGTAGCATTTATAGGAGTCATAATAGACTCAATCCTTATACATCTAGTTCCTGGTGGAACTTCGCAAATAACGATTCAGAGGGTGTGTCTCTCCCTACAAAGGGCTCCATTTCCATCAGTAACTCAGTGCATGGAGGCGGTGGGTCTTATGGTAGCTCTTCATTTGAGAGCCCATCAATTGTCTATGCCACCTCAATGGTCGAAGTATTATCTACATTTGGAACAACAGATTGCTTTGGATTTCTCTGTCAGACAATCTTTTTCTTGGGGACACAAAGTCTTTCTTTGACGCTTGGGGCATACTTCCTTTATCAGTCTTGGTCTATTATGTCAAAGAACGTCATTCTCTCAGGCTGGAAGGCGGTCTGAGTTTCTCGATGAGCGCAAGGAGTTTTGTTTCCTCTAGAGGCAAGGTTACCAATCAACATTCTGGAATTTCTAGCGATTTTTCGGGCTCTTCTGTCCTGGCCGCTATTAAAGGAGGAAACATTTATCTATTTCCAGTCTGACAATATCACAGCGGTGGCTTACATAAATCATCTATGGTGGAACCCCCAGTCCACTGGCCATGCAGGAAGAATTTCAGACGCTGTCTTAGAGGGAAATCATTGTTCCCTATTGGCAATTTACATACCATATATAAAGAACTGGGAGGTGGATCAACTCGGCCGTCAATCGGCCCATCCAAGGAAGTGGTCTCTTAATTAGGACATTTTTTATCGCTTTGTGATCAAATAGGGCTTATAGGACATAAATCTGATGGCCTTTCATGTCACAAGCTTCCAAGGTATTGTGCTAGATCAAGAGATACAAAGGCTCACATGATAGATGCCTTGTTATGTCCATGGGAGTCATCTAGCATACCTGTTTACTTTGTTCTTCTTCCAGAAATCATTACTCGAATCAAACAGGAGTCAGAGTAAGTAATATTAATTGAGGGAGCCTGGTGCTGAAGTGCATGGTATAGTGCATGGTATGTGGATCTAGTGCAAATGTCCTCTTCTTCTCCATGGATTCTTCCTCAGAGTCAAGACCTGTTGTCCCAATGTCCTCTTTTTTCCTTCAAGATCTCAAATCTCTAAATTTAACGGAATGGAGATTGAATGCCTAGTTCTGAGATATAGAGGTTTCTCAAATTCGGTTATTGAAACTATGATGCAGGCCAGAAAGCATGTGACACAAGATTTATCACAAGATTTGGAAGGTATATTTTGAATTGTGTTCTTCCAGAGGGGTTTTTTGGTATTCCTTTAGGATTCATAGAATCCTTCAGTTTTTACAGGATGGCCTTGACAAGGGTTTGTCCGCTAGTTTCCTAAAAGGCCAGATTTCTGCTTTATCTGTTCTTTTTCATAAGAAGTTGGCTAAACTTCCTGGTGTTAAGATTTTTGTCCAAGCGTTAGCTATAATTAGCCAGTTGAGAATCCTATTTCTCCACCTTGGAATTTGAATCTAGTTCTCTCTGTATTACAAGGTACATGTGAACCAATGCATTCTATTGATATCTACTGTCATCTTGGAAAGTGCTTTTCCTATTAGCAATCTCATCAGCAAGGAGGTTTCTAAATTGTCAACCTTATCTTGTGATTCTACATTTCAAATTATTAAGGATAAGGCTGTACTTTGTACTAAATATGATTTTCTTCCTAAGGTAGTTTCTACAGAAAATATAAATCAAGAAGTTGTTGTTCCTTCATTGTGTCCAGATCCTGCTAACTCTAAGGAATGGCTATAACATAAAGATTTCAGACAAATGTATAGATTGTTTGATTGTTTACTACTCTGGGACTTGTAAGGAGCAGAAAGCTACTAAGGTAGCGTTGACCTCTTGGCTCAAACAAGTGATTCATAAGGCTTACTTGGTACCTATATATAGGTATATACACATATATAAAGAAATATGTATTGGATCCCTTTGCAGTCAAATAAATGAAAACATGTAAAATCATATTTATGCAATTTTCAAATGTAATAAAGTGTTTTAACTATGTATTTGCTGTAAATATTTCACATTCCAAAGTTCTTCACGTAGGGGAATATATTCTAAGAAGTTCTAAGAATTTAAAAATATATTCCTATATATCAGTATATATCTATTTATTTATCTGTATATATCTATTGATAGATAGATAGATAGATAGATAGAGATATACTGTACCAAAAAAAATCAGATCTAAATAAAATATGTGTTTATGAATAAATAGAACATATTCCTATATGTGAAGAACTTTGGAATGTGAAACCTTAATAATTCACGCTGGGTTAGTGCACTTGAGAAAACGCAATAGAGTTTGCTTGCGAGTAGATTGTTAGTTCCCCACACCCTACTTTTCTCACTCCATAGCGCGTAAGCAATAAATAGAGCTCCACTCGGAATCTAGCCCTATGTGTGCACTTGTCTCTCAATAAAACATATGCACAAAGTGTACAAACCGATACAATTCTTTATATGCTCCCAGATGGGCACTATCAGCAATAAATAGTGCCAGTCTCCGAGCACCAGAATAGTTAGCACTAGAATGTCTCTTTAATACCAGTGCAAGATCAGCAGATTATAATAATGTACACTGGATATTCCCCTCCTGACAAGCACTGTTCTACCACCAGAACTCCTTAATGAAACATCTGTATATTGATTATGAGAGCTAAGTGCTGTCTCTGGCTTGTGTGGGTGAGGACTGGGTGATGCAGCAGCGGGTTTGCAGAGAAGTGTGACTGGTTCCTAATTTTCTAGGACATAAACAAAAGGACTTTGTTGAAGAGCATACCTAGGTAGTCTCAGGAGTGTGCTTATCTTCAGTGCTATATGACAGTATTTTCAACAATGTACAACTTTGCAAACATTGCTCCATATGGTGCTAAAGACACAAATATTAATTTTGTCTTTCATGTCACTTTAAATATTGAGTCACAAAACAGTGTTCTCCACAGAACATTTTGCCAGCCAGATGGCATATGAAGTAGCCGGATGGGGGCAGTTTAATATTTTCTAATATTATATAATTTTCTGCTATCCAAAGCACAAATTACTTGCATAATTTAACACTTTCATTATTCAGATAGGACATGTAATTTTAAACAACTTTCCAATTTACTTTTATCATCAAATGTGCTTTGTTCTTTTGGTATTCTTAGTGCAAAGTTAAACCTAGGTAGGCTCATATGCTAATTTCTAAGCCCTTGAAGGCCGCCTCTTAATTGAATGCTTTTTTTTTTTTTTTATGTTCAATATTTTTTTTTATTGAGTTGAAAATGATACAGAATCAACAGTAAAACAATGTAAAATATACAATCCTGTATGAAACATAAAAAAGGAAAAGAATAAAAAAAAATAAAAAAAAAATTGTAGTATTCTTTGGTCATACAAACTCATAAATACCTAGATGTGTATACTAAACAGTTGGACCGTTGCTAGAGATAAACAAGGATTTACATATATGAGGTAAAATGGGGAAGGGAAGGGAAAGGAAGAGACTACAAGGAACAAGAAAATTCTCGGCATTTCAGAAATTCATCTATTTTTGGGATATACATTTAGGAAACAGGTGATGGAGGTATATATTGGTTCCATATAAAGAGGATGTTTGCGAAGTGATTAGTCTTGTTAGAGAAATTGTGCTATAATTCTTCTAGTGTCATAACATGTTTTATTTCTTTTAACCATTGGCGCACATCAGGAATTTGGGGTGATTTCCAGAACCGGGGATAAGCCTTTTAGCACAGTTAATCAAAATCTGGAGCAAACCTGTCTTATATTGGCAATGAAGCTTCGGTAAAATATTAAGCAGAATCACTTGGGGATCAAGAGTTAAATCTGTATTTAATATGTTATTTATTTGTCCCTCAACTTGATCCCAGAACACTTTAATGTAAGGGCAGTTCCACCATAAGTGGGACAGTGACCCTTGACCTCTGAGGGATGGTATAAAAAGCGCAGGGTAAAAACACCAAACTCCTGGTTTACCTAAAAAGTCCCTAATATAGGTAAATAGAATAAACAAAAAGAAACGCGTTGATGTTTGTTGCCATTATTAAAAAAAAATTTAGGAGTATTTTACAGCCACAAATTGCTGTCACAGATTGATGCCTGTCTGTCGTCTGTGAAACTCTGAAAATCTTGAACTTTGTACTATTCTGGTACTTATTTATGCACCAAAACTACAAGCTGTATTAAAGGTACAAAAGCGGAACTTTATATCTACTTGAACAGCTGCACTTCACATACAGCACCTTTTTACCAGTATCCTGCGTGCTTTGGGCACATAAAGAGCGGATATTCTGTGGTTGTGGAATCTAACAGCCGAAACCGGAGAAGCGATCGCATAAGGACCAATCGGAGGGCTCAGTCTGGCCAGCGCCCATAAAGGTGACGTCACTTCCGCTACGGCGGTAATTTTCTCTTTTTTTCCTTCATCAAGAGATGCATTGTTTGGGGGTAAGCCTGTCTCATTTATCTACAAAACATTATATACTTGGACTGCTCATATCCAATTGGCCATAAGGATAAACATTTTACACTTTTTGTGGACTGGCAAAATCCCTTTTCTATATACGGAGACGTCCGTTTTTATTACAAATATATTTTTTGTGTTTGTTAATTGTTATTCATTTTCTGCTGTATTAAATTTTAGGCAGAGCCTGCTAAATAGCACACTTGTCACTGTTCACCTTATTTGATTATACACATTTATTAACACTTTAGTTGATCAATCATAATATGCACGAATCACTTTATCACTAAGTATTTCACTCCATTGATATATTCTAGCACTTAATTTTGACACATATTTATGTGTCCCATTACTACTGATGTTTAATAATTTGCTACACTGATTTTTTTAATAATTTGCTACACTTGTTTTACTTCAGTTTGACACTTTTAGCTATAGCGCTCCTGTTTTAATTTAACTTTTTGACCCTTGACCTCCACATTGCCTCCAACATCTAGGAGAGACCACTGAGTAGATTTTGTGGAGTCGAACAGGTGTCAAGTACCACCTTGATAAAAGTTTATAATTGGTCTCCACTATAACCAATGAGGAGGAGGATCTCTTGATGGATTTAAAACATCTTTCCCAAATTGAGTCGTCAAGTTGTATGCCCAGTTCACGCTCCCATTGCGAACGGAGAGAAGTGGGTTTTGAAGAGGCTGAAAGTGCTAGTAAGTTGTATGTGATAGATATGAGATGTTTGGGAGTGTTGGCGAGAAGTCAGAATGTTTCAAACGGAGTTAGGGCTCTGGTAAACTGGCTCTTGTCAGGATGCTTACTGATAGTGTCAAACTTGAAAGTAAGAAAACCAGGTGTGAAGTGGGGGGCCTATATCATCTTTTATCTCCTGGAAGGTTTTAAAACTGAATGCTTTTTTATTTGCTTTTCACAACAGGGGAGTGCTAGTTCATGTGAGCCATATTGATAACATTGTGCTCACACTCGGGAGTTATTTAAGAGTTAGCACAACACAGCACTAATTGGCTAAACAGCAAGACAATAAATATTACATAAAAAGTCATGTGATCAGGGGGCTGTCATAAGATACTTAGATACAAGGTAATCACAGAGGTAAATAGTGTATTAATATAACTGTGTTGGTTCTGCAAAACTGGGTAATGGGTAATTTAGGGATTATCTATCTTTTAAAACAATAAAAATTCTGGTGTAGACTGTCCCTTTAATAACCATTAAAGTCCAACTAACATATGAACCCTGCCATCAGATTTGGCTATTTTATTGATATTTTGGGCACCAGTGTAACATTTAGAGAATTTATCCAGAAATATGATTTAAAAATGACTGGGTGTAAGCTGTATATATTGCCCAATGATCCTAGGCCCTAAAGGCACCTTAAAAGCAAGCCCTAGATTTGATATTTATGGGTCCTAGCATTGTCTTGTTTCATATCACTATACTGTCTGCGTGTGCTGTATTTTCTCCATGTGTGCTATTAAAGGGACAGTCTACTCAAAATTTGTCTCCCCTTTAATTTGTACCCAATGATCCATTTTACCTGCTGGTAGTATTAAATTGTTTACAAGTATTTCCATTGCCCTTATATTGGCATTTGAAATGGTTGATTTAGCCTGTTGTATCCCCACCGTTCCTGAAAGTTTTTGGCCTTAAACTGAATGTCAACTTTTATGATTAAGTGCATAGTTTTAAAAAAAAAAAAAACTATTAAAAACAGGGGCACTTTCATTTCTGAAAGTTTACATTGCACCAGATTTTACAAATACCTTCTTCTCCTGAAACGCCGGATCGCCGATCCCATGCCTGCAGGTCCTCTGTACTTTGTCAGCAATGACGAAACCGGCCTATTTCCAATCACGGCTTCCCCCCAGGATTGTTCTTCTTGTGAGGCCACGCCATGATTGGAGGAAGCTGGTTTCATCATTGCTGTGTAAGTAAAACAGGAAGAGGCAAGCGAGGGGATCAGCGATCCGGCATTTCAGGAGAAGAAGTTAAGTATTTCTATATATAGCAAGTATAAAATCCGGTGTAATATAAACTTTCATGGATGAAAGTGCCCCTGTTTTTAATAGTTTTTTTTTTTAAAAACTGGGCACTTTATCATGAAAGTTGACATTTTAGGCCAAGCTGTGTTAACACAGCCAGTAGAATAAATTACACTCCCAGTTGGGTATAGAAGAGATAAGGTAATAACATGTTAATTTTCCATTGTTCTCTCCAAGTATTGGTGATTGGTTTAAACAGTTATAAGATAAAGAATAGGTAAATATGATAAAGTAATGCGTTCTGATTATACCTACAAGTTCAACCCATTTTATTAGGGTGTGGCTTCAAAACACAAAATCAGCTAATTCATATACACAAATAAGCGTTAAAAAGCAAATCTCATACATTTTATACTCTGCAGCTGGTAAAAAAGTAATTGGAAACACATTAAAGGAAAAACAATGTTATAGTATACTGTCCCTTTAATTATACTTAGCATGAAAACTACATTTCCCAGCATGCCATGTGGCGAATCTGAGAGTGAGGGGTTTTCAGCAAGATCAGCTGCTCAGAGACGTTACACAGTGCACAGCCCATAGAGCAGCACTGTCAGAGTGTGTAATATATATATATATATATATATATATATATATATATATATATATAGTAAAGCAAGATAGCGTCAGCACTTATTCATACAAAATTCCACTTTATTGAGGTAACAGACAAAGTTAAAAACAGCTGTTTTTAACTTTGTCTGTTACCTCAATAAAGTGGAATTTTGTATGAATAAGTGCTGACGCTATCTTGCTTTACTATATTTATATATGTGGGCTGGCAGACCCCACACAGCGGACGTGCACTACTTCAATCCTGGAAAAGCTTGCTGAAAAATGCTGAAATAATAGCATTAAGAAAGGTGCTGGACTTACCTGTTAAAGTTGTGTGTATATATATATATATATATATATATATATACAGTGTGTGTGTATATATATATATATATATATATATATATATATATATATATATATATATAAATATATATATATAGTCATGGGAAAAAGAACGTACACCTTCTTTGATTTCTATGGATTTACGTATCAGGACATAAAAAAAATCTGGTCCATAGCAGGTCTTAAAATTAGGTAAATACAACCACAGATGAATAACAACACATGACATATTAGTTTACACCGTTTCGTGATTTATTTAATAAAATTGAAAAACCATGTGTGAAAAACGAAATACACCCTTACTTAACATACAGAAACTGTAAATCTTTTGTTTTAATAAAGGTGAAAACGATACTAAGATTTCACATAAGACAGAAGAAACTAAAGATGAGTGGCTAAGAAATCTGCCTGAAGCTCCACAGCCGGAAATGTGCAGCAATATTAATACAGGTGAGTTTACATTTGTGTAGTGCCTGAGGGAAACGGGGTACAGGTAAATGTAAAAGTGTGTAGTGCCTGAGGGATATAGGGTGCTGGTGAGTGTACTTATGTGACATGGATGAGAGATATAAAATAAATGTGTATACAACTCATAAAAATATCAAATAAATGTGAAATAATAGAAAATAATATATAAGTGCTATATCCCCACCAAACAAAGGATATGTCCATGAAAGATGCATATTAAACTGATTAATCCAGTGATCTGAATAATCCTCAAAAAGAGAAAAACATATAATAGTGGATTACTGTGTTGTGATTTAAATCTGTGTTGCAATTAAAATATTCACGACTCACAAGAAGTGGAACCATAATAAACTCTATGGAATGCGCACACCTACTTTTATACTGGTAAGCAAACAGTATCCCTCTAAGTAGACAATAACAGCGAGCTTCTAAAAGGCACTCCTTTATTTGTAGCAAAATAGTATCATAGATGCAACAATAAAAATATTAAAACATAACAGCAGTCAGCACATATCTTGTCTTATGCGTTTTGGCTGGTGATGCCTTACTCATAGACAAAACTAATCTATCCACACCATAGCTTTAAATACATATCATTACAATGTCATTGGTTCATGCTGCTGTTTATATAATCATGATCAAGCTTTAACCTCTTCACGGACACTTGCTATGTAAATAACAATATATAAATGGACAAGCAGCGTCCACAGATACGGTCCCTAACAATGGCATGTATTTCTTACCCCGGGATAATTTACTATAATTCCCAAAATCCAAAAGGAAATATAACAATTTATAAAAAAGGAGAAAAGCCAAATTTGTAAATAATGAGATCCATTTTACTTTGGACGTTCCCTGACCAATCATAATTTAACAATGCTTTAATTTGATATGAACAGCCTTACATAGTATTATAGAAAGGTGGTTGTCAAACCCATTCAATAAAATTTAATTTAAAGGCAGACACATCTTGATTATGTTGAAAAATAAAATGTCTGGCAATATTTGAACAATCATCTCCTACAACAATATTGTTCAAGTGTTCCCTGATGTGCACCCAAACTTCTCTTGTGGTGCACCCAACATACTGTTGGTAACATTGAGATTATTCTATCAAGAAGACCACATATGTGGTTCTACAATTGGTACAATTAATCAAATCATAAACCCTCTGAGTGGACACAGACTGAAAATTTGTAGTTCCTTTGGCATGACCACAAGCTATACATGTAGCAAAATTACACTTAAGTGTCCCTTGATGGAAAGCCAACTACTGTTCCTTGGCAATCTTTTCTTAGTACACTAGGAGATAAAATGTTGACAATGGTGCATTCTCTTCAAGAGATGAAGTTGCATCGATTGATAACATTATTCTTTAAACTGTCTTCAGCTGTCAGAATTGGCAGATGTCATAAAATGGTAGACTATAAGTAGTAATGAAAACAGGCTTAGAATTATTAAACATATTCGTTTTTTATTGAGACTTGGTATTTTTAATTAAGTCAGATCTATTTAGTAGAATAACTCTAGCTCTATTGATCACTTTTTAAGAGTAGCCCCATTATAAAAGCTGTGATTTTAATATTTCACTTTCTCTTATGAAGTTACTCTCCTGTGAGCAGTTTCAAAGTGGCCCATAGCTACCTCAAACCCTGTGTGTCTGTGGTGGCTACTTCTGGCATGTAAAATAGCATTGGACATGATTGGTTTTCTATATAGGGAAGTATTGATCTTTTGGCTTATTGGGTCATCTTAAATTAACATCTAAATAGGGAATAGTGTTTCTATTGAAATAGTAGTTAAACTGTAAACCTGCTTAATTACCATCCAAATAGCATAAAAACTAAAAACTTCCTCTTCAGTGCCAGTGCAAATAAACTAAGAGCTCATCAATGAATCTCTATAAATGTTTTAATGTAATGCCTAAAGGGATTTTTTTCTCCAAAGATGTAGGACAGCTCCCACCAACCCATGAATTGGTTGTTGTATGCTGGGGAAAATTTTGCCCCCATGGCAGTCCCATGTCTTTGAAGACAGAATAATCCTTCAGAAGTACATCATAGTTGCTAAATCAACTATGCTTCAAACCCACCGTGGTGTGGAATGGCAGGATACAAGCAAACCATATCCACCGTGAGCCAGGAGCACCCGAGTCCCACTCTACCTATTCTAAGTTAAATATAATAAATGTTTGGTGTCCATTAAATACAAAGACATTTGACAAACAATAGGTTGTAGAAGGGATTCAACCCAGCTAGACACTTTCTCTAAGAGAAAACCAATTCCTGACACTATAGGTCCTCTCCTGACCTCCTCCAAGGATTTGTGTACCTTGGGGAAGTGATTGAAGATATGAATAACCTAATTTTGTACCAGCAAGTAATCAAAAGTGTCAGCATCAATGATGTTAGTAGCTAGCCAATCATCGAGCAAATCATACATTGAATGTTGGATTTGTAGGAAGCACTTTATAAACATCATGACCCTTTAGCTGTTGCATCACTTCAGATATATACAAATCTCTATCTAGGACCACAATGCTGCCCTTTTTGTCTGCCTGCTTAATGACAATGTCTTTCTTAATTTTAAGGTCATTTCAATCTTACTTTTGTTCTTGATTTAAATTGGAGGCCAGGCTTTTTGTGGTCCTCCAGATTGTTTCACTAAATCTTCTTCCTCCTATGGAACACTTCCAAGAATGGTCCTCTTTCTTTGGTGGGATAAAAAATTGATTTAGG
This sequence comes from Bombina bombina, assembly GCF_027579735.1. Classification (NCBI taxonomy): domain Eukaryota; kingdom Metazoa; phylum Chordata; class Amphibia; order Anura; family Bombinatoridae; genus Bombina; species Bombina bombina. Next base: position 796,694,345 of record NC_069502.1, on the reverse strand, counting down.
CTTAAAGGCACTATGTGTAAATGTCTTCAAAGATGGATCTAATTCAGCAGCCTCACCAATTCATGCAAAAGTAAATAATCACAGCTTCAACATAATCATCACAATCAGTTTTCACTTTCTTATCAATATTTTTTGTCTTCCAAAAGTATTTTTTTGTGTGTCATGTCCCTATCCAGCCTATTCACATCCACAATGGTTTAAAAAAATTAATTTTGTTGTGGAAACAAAGCCTAAACCCAAGCGCAAATCTTCTAATTCTAGTGTGGCCTCTTTGGCCTTTTCCTGTGTCGCATCCTCCTGACTCTCGGGTTAGCCTCTGAGAATCCAACTTTTCAACATCCATTGCACCTTGAGGAACAAAATTGGTAGATGGTCTTAAATCCCCTTTGCTATCACTCAGGAATTGCCAACTCCTCTTATCTAATTGTGTCATGACTTTTTTTGTCACTAGATCCTAAATTCCTGCTTTTGTTTCTGGTTACAACTGTTTCTGTTCTAATGTGTCTGTTGCCTTGTCCTTGTAATGTCATAGCGGGGGACTTGAGTGCACTTTTAGGTCTCACTATCACCTCTTCATCACCTGATTGTTCAGTTAAGTCACTAGTATCTGAGAAATACCTATTCTCAATATCTGAAAAGGTGACCTGTTTATTCTGTTTAGTCTTTCTATCCCTAAACTTTGACTTATTCCTTCTGAAATGATCATTTTGACCAAAACATTTGTTCTTTGTATAAACCTTGTTGTTTACGTGGTCAGTATTATCGCTATTAAACTTTATACGTTTGAAATGATCAATCTCAGTTCTAAATTTGTTGACCATAGCCTGAAGTAATTTATCAAACTCATATTTGGGGTGATTTAAAGATATTTAATTGGGACTGAATGTGTGTCATCTTCTCTCTGATTTTAGTGAGCTATACTTCTTTAAATTAAATGATTAATTGCATAAGTGTTTTTTTCTAATGGCAGTGCACAAATTCATTCATTACCTATTGGGAAATACTTCACCGGGCCACCAGTAGGAGGTAAAGAACCCCCCAACAAGGCTTTAAATATATCTCCCACTTCCCTTACCCCCTCAGTAGTTCTTTGCCTCGTTTCATGGAGGTCGGCAGAGAGAAATGCTCTGCTATAGACAAAAATGTTTTTCCTCAAATGGATTGTTTCATACAAGAGAGGTCAGGGGAGCTGGTAGAGACCATGTAATCCTCTTGGAAGAGATTGGTGTCTGTAAGATGCTGGAGGTCACAGGAAGGTTTCCATGCCTCCTCCAACATTCTGAGCTATATTCCCTTAATGACAGAAAACCTGTGTGACATGGATTTCTTCTGTTTGCAGGACCAGGCCAGAGGACGACTTTAATACGGTAAGTGCTCTGCACCACTGTTTCCTCCCTTCATGGCTTGTTGCCTAATAAGAGGATTTCTGCGTCCTAGATATATTAATATTGGGGTGGCAAACCTTTATTGATATGAGCTCATGTGTAGAAATCCTCCGGTGGGGGGATCATTACAAGGATGTGTGTTAACAGAAGACCATTTGTGTGGTATCCTCCGGTGGAGGTATTGTTACAGGGTGTGTGTTAACAAGATGCCATATGTATAGGATCCTCTGGTGGAGGTATCATTGCGAGTGTGTGTGTTTTGACTATATTCCCCCCGGTGGGGGAGAGAGGTCCCTTTTGAGCACTAAGTTATGAGCGGCACCGGATTCGTTAAATACACTTGGGATCTGGTGCACGCCAAGGCAGTGTCGGTCGCATCAGACTGAGGTTGTGTAGCGGACATGTTCTGCAACCCCGGCTTTTAAGAAGGCGCTTTTTTCCATCACAGCTGTTACCATAGGGAGCCATGCTTCCTCCTTTTGATGCCACTCCTGACCCTTATTTTGACACATCTTCTCGCAGCACGCTGTGCGTTGCTACGCAGTCCTCACTAGATTGAGAGGTCTATCCAGGGTGGTGAGATGCTTCTAACAGGGCTTCTTAGGGGCTGGAGGAGATTTCTTTTTAAATTGATCTGTATTAGGGGATTTTGCCTTAGCTATGGAGGAGTATGATGTTAGGGGGATTTGTGTCCTGCTCCACTGTTAGAATCTAATAAAATGTATGCTCCGTAAACTGAGATTTGGCTTTCTTATCCTGAGGAAGAAAAAGCCCCTTACCACCAGTAACAATAGAAATGATCCTTGACCAAACAAGGTCTTTACCGTTAAAGGACAGAGATAAAAGTCAGTTATGCTTGCCTTACAATGCCTTGCTCTCTAATTCTGAGGATCATAGTGCCCAGATATCTGTGACAATGTCACTAGTTCTGCTTAATACCTCTAATACTGTGGCATCTCAGATATCTAATAGCCCTGATATGCCTGTTCTTCAACAAATTACTACACCAGCAGTTCCCTGCGACCCATCCCTCAATCTAACTCTGGGATTTGTGCATTTCCTCAGAATTTTGCATCCCAATTACAGTTAGGAGTTACTGATGCCCTGAGCGCTATGCCTCTTGCAGGTAAATGGAAGAGGAAGGTTAAACATGGCTCTGCTAGGGTTAAGTCCAGTAGCTCTCTGAAGTCTACCGCAATCAGACATGCTCAACTTTCTGAGGATGCGGACTCCTTGGGTATCTCTAAAGGGGAGTTATTATCCTCCGATTCCTAAGCTGAAAAATATCAGGATTCAGAAGAAGTGATTTTTCGATTTTTGGACACCTAAGGTACTTTCTTTAGGAGGTTTTGTCCACTTTGGACTTCCCTGAGTTTAAGTCAGCTGAGGAAAAACAGACTCATAAGCTGGACATAGTGTATAGACCTAAGATAAAGATCCCTGAAGTGTTCCCAGTACCTTCTCTGGTAGCGGACATTATTTCAAAGTAATTGGAGAAGCCTGGTATTCCTTTTCCCCTTCTTTAACTTTTAAGAAAATGTTTCAGATAATCATTTGGAATTGTGTACTACAGTCCCTAAGGTGAATGGGGCCATTTCTAATTGGAAATTGACAATGAAGGAAGTATCTTATATCCTTCAGTGGGCAGAGACTCATCTGTGTCAGATTTCAGCCATCCACATTCCAGGTGTAGACAATAGGGAAGCAGCTTTTCTAAGCAGACAAACTGTGCACTCCGAAGAATAGTCATTAAACCAGGAGGTGTTTGACAAGATCCGCTGCAGGTGGGGGTGTCTGGAGATAGACCTGATGGCTTCTTGTCTCAATGCCAAACTGCCAAGATATGGTTTGAGGTCAAGGGATCCTCAAGCGAAGTTGATGGATATGTTGGCCGCTCCATGGCAATTCAATCTAGTATATCTTTTTCCCCCAATTTTCCTTCCTCAAGTCATAGCTTGAATCAGACAAGAGGGCCATGCTGGACTTGGTACGTGGAGCTAGTGAGCATGTCATCTGCTCCTCCATGGAGGTTACCTCAGAAGCCAGACCTTCTGATGCAAGGTCCATTCTTTTACCAAAATCTAGTCACTCTGAGGTTAACTGCATGGAAATTGAACGGTTATTTTGTTCTAGGAGAGGATTCTCTGAGACGGTTATTGATACTTTGGTTCAGTCCAGGAAGCTTGTCACCAGGCGTATTTATCATAACATGTGGAAAATGTATCAGACAAAGGGATACCCTGGCACAGGCTGAAGATTCCACAGATTCGTCAGTTTACTTTACTCAGGTTTGATAGTTTTCATCCAAGAAGATTAGTTAAATCATTACCCAAAAGCCAGTTACTGAGAGTTAAAAGAATAGTTAGCGATGAGAATAATTGCAATCTCAGAATCCAAGAAATGTCAGACAAGTTCCTCAAAAGAGGTTACCCTAAAAAACTCATTTTTTTCTCATTGAGGAGAAAAAAATGGATATCTTCCACAAAGATAAGCAACAAAAAAATTTAAATGACAAGAAAAATAGAATGGTCTTTATATCCCAGTACAACCCTCTCAGTAATGAAATATCTAAAAGTATACGTAAACATTGGCATATATAAAGGGCATGTAATCCATATTAAAAAAAAACGTAAAGGGCGCATAGAAGAGTGAAAAATCTGCGTGACTATCTAGTCAGATCAGATGTAGGCCCCAGTAGGGGAAGTATACAATCCCATATCGGTAGTAAGAATTGGGGTACATTGCTTGAACTGCATGAGTTGCAGTTCCATAATTAGAGGTAAATCTTTTTATCATCCTCATAATGGAAAGCAATACAGGATTAATGGATACTACACTTGCGAAACAACACGTGATATACCTAATCAAATGTCCTTGTTCTCTTGTATATTTAGGCGAGACCACACGTAAAGCTAGGGACTCACCACTAGGTGGAGGTAGAGATGCATGAATCTTTGGTAATTAGCCCTTTGGCGCCAAAGCTTATGGTATAAAAGTTTGTAATACAGACCATTAACCCATGCATGATTAAGGGGTGTTAACCCCGAAACGTCACTGTAACTTTGATGTCCTAATAAAGAAATTGATCATTTTATATTGCTGTGGACATTCTTACATTCTGATCTACTTTTTGGTGAATGGGCAGCTCACCTGTCTTCATGAGCACTGGATTCAGATTAATGCTGTTCTAATCATACAGTCTAGGCTCCATGAAGGTTACCTCAGAGGCCAGACCTTCTGATGCAAGGTCCATTCTTTTACCAAAATCTAGTCACTCTGAGGTTGACTGCATGGAAATTGAACGGTTAGTTTTTTCTAGAAGAGGATTCTCTGAGACGGTTGTTGATACTGTGACGAGACCAATCTCGCCACTGTGCATTGGGGGAGCCTGGTTGCCCGCCTGCTGCCTTTAGACTATGGCCCCATGTTGAAACGCTTGATTTTCCCCTGCAAAGACACGAAAGCCGGGTCATTTAGTACTTGCCCTATTTGAACAGTGATACCCCAGATATCTATGCCATGAAGCCCATTTGTATAACTAAAGACTATGTGAAAGACTTGGCTCCATGGCAATTGAACTGTATGTATGTGATTTGAGCGCCCTTCAGTAATAATGTGCTCTCAGATCTAAGCTATCTGGGGATATGTTGAACGTACCTGTTTTATGCAATAGCTTCACAGTTATATATTTTTATGTATTTTATTGTCTTTTGCTACCATGTGTTCAATGGAGTTTTGCCTCTGTCCTTGGAGATAATTGGATTACTTCCCAATTGTCTCCAGGATAGAAGACTCTGTGGAACTGGTTTTAGGGAGAAAAGCCATGCTTCATTTGGTCACAAAGGACTTCGATCTATTTTGAACCCCTGGACCAATTTGGATGATTTTGACACGTTTATATTTGGAGTATGCTGATTCTGAAAATGTAAGTTTTATGTGAATGTGATGTATACTTTTAAAGTTATGAATAATGTGGAAAAACTGTATTTCTCTGCCTGTGATAATTACATTAACCCATTGTGTAAGGTAATTGTATCACAGGCAGAGTTGAGGATTTTGTGTGGGAGTGTCAGGTTAGGAAATGTCCAGAAGAAGACCCAAATGCTAGGGCGAACTTAAACAACACCCTTGCACTCTGAGTTTAATCCAGGACGTGACCCCACGACAACCTCCAAAAAACAAAGTACTCACGATATGGAGCAGGGTTAGCCTGTGCCAAAGTAATTCATGATATCAGCCAGATAGACTTCTGAATAAGGAACTGGTTTCAGGAAATGTCTTCCACAGTATCAGGAGAGCAGGGATAGTCCACGTATACTCAGACAGAAGAAGGGTAAAACAGGAAACGGTTAATAATGCAGGAGTAGGTCATTTGTTATCAGGCAGTCTGAAGGTTAACACTGTGTAGACAGTCTTTGCAGAGTATGCAACAGGTAATCAGGCAGTTTGAGGGTTAACACTGAGTAGACAGTCTTTGCAGAGTATGCAACAGGTAATCAGGCAGTGTGAGAGTTAACACTGTGTAGACAGTCTTTGCAGAGTATGCAACAGGTAATCAGGCAGTTTGAGGGTAAACACTGTGTAGTCAGAACTTGCGGAATTAACAACATGTAATCAGGTAGTTTGAAGGTTAACACTGTGTTGTCAGAACTTGCAGAGATAGCAACAGGTAAGCTGGTAGTTTGAAGGTTAACACAGATTAATCAGTACTTGTTGAGATTGGCAACAGGATATCAAGCAGTTTGAAGGTTTACACTGAATAATTGTATTTGCAGAGTTTGGAAACAGGTAAACATGCAGATTGAAGGTTTCACAGAAATAACAGTATTTGAATAATTTGGCAGTACACAGAGTAGTCTGTATATGCAAGGTTTGCAGCAGGTAAACAGGAAGTTTGAAAGTTTCACAAAACAAACAGTACTTGCATTGTTTGGAGACAGGTAATCAGGAGGTTGAAGGTTAATCCAGCATAGTAAATCCTTGAAGAGATTGGCAACAGAAAAGCAGCAGTTAGAGAGATTCCTCAGCGAAATCCTATCAGAAGCCAAAAAGTTAACAAAAAAACTGGCACTGGAGAAACAGGAAGCCAAGAATAAAAAGCCTGGTTGTGACATCATCAGGAAGGGGTGGCTCAGACACCTGTCAATCAAGCACACAGAGAGGACTGCAGAGCTTCCCAGCAGCTGAGCGTGACAGTGCCCCCTCCTCAAGGACCCCTCCGGGGGACCTGACCGGGCCTGGCAGGGTATTTCTTGTGAAAAGACTTGACAAGAGCTGGAGCATGAACATGAGAGGCCGGTTCCCAAGATCGTTCAGAGATAGGATAACTCTTCCAATGGACCAGGTAGTACAGCCGATTGCCCCGTAGCTTGGAATCGAGAATCTGGCTGACTTCAAACTCAGAAGTTCCCTCTACGGAAAGTGGAGGAGATGGTTTACTCTTGATAGAGTACCGATTGTAGATGACTGGCTTGAGTAGGGAGACATGAAACACTGGATGGATCTTGAGAGTCTTGGGTAAGGCCAGGCGGTATGCAGAAGAGCAAACTCTGGAAACAATTCGAAAAGGTCCAATGTACTTAGGACCCAACTTGGTACAAGGTTGTTTTAGACGTATGAATCTGGTGGATAAAAATACTCTGTCTCCAGTACGAAGTAAAGGAGCCTTGCACCTTCTGCGATCAGCATATTTCTTATGTCTTAAGGAAGAAGAGAGTAGATTTTGACGAATGAGTTGCCAGTGATTACTGAGATTTTTCACTATACGATCTGCTCCAGGGACTTCAGTAGAACTGGTAATCATAGGAAAGGTTCTAGGTTCAAATCCATAAGCTGCCTTAAAGGGAGAGGTCTGTAATGAGGCGTTATAACGTGAGTTGTGAGCTAATTCCGCCAAAGGCAATAACTGAGACCAGTTGGAGTGGTGATGGTCTACATAATGTCTTAGAAAAGATTCCAAGGCTTGATTTACACGCTCAGTCTGTCCGTTGGATTGAGGATGGTGTGCAGTAGAAAGTGATATGTTGATTCCGAAGTGCTTACAAAAAGACCTCCAAAATAAACTGGAAATCCAGGAATTGGATGACTGAGAAGAGGTGCAGAAGAAAATGCTGATTTTAGCGTTTCAAAAGCCTGTACTGCCGAAGAGGACCAGTTCTTACAATTTTGCCCTTTCTTAGTGAGAGAAGTGAGTGGAGACGTGATGTCAGCAAAGTTCTTTATAAACTTTCTATAGTAATTGGCAAAGCCAAGAAACCTCTGCAGGGATTTGAGAGTAGTTGGTCTGGGCCAGTCCTTGATAGCCCACAGTTTAGCAGGATCCATCTCAAAACTTGATTCAGAAATGATATACCCCAAAAAGGGGATGGAACTCTGATGAAAAGAGCATTTCTCCAATTTAGCAAACAGGGAATTGTCTCGTAACCTCTGAAGAACTTACATTATGTACATGTTCCTGTAATGTTTTCAAATAGATTAGAATTTCATCGAGGTAAATGATAACAAATTGATTTAGATAATCTCTGAAGATTTTGTTGACAAAGTGCTGAAATACTGCTGGTGCATTGCACAATCCAAATGGCATTACTAGATACTCGTAGTGACCAAATCTAGTGTTAAATGCTGTCTTCCATTCGTCTCCTTTACGGATTCTGACCAGATTGTAGGCCCCACGGAGATCTAACTTGGAAAAAATAGAAGCACCTTGAAGACGATCGAATAACTCAGAAATGAGCGGCAGAGGACAGCTGTTTTTGACAGTAATCTGATTCAAGGCTCGATAATCAATACAGGGACGAAGACCTCCATCTTTTTTCCCAATGAAGAAAAAACCTGCACCCACAGGTGAAGAGGAAGGACGCATGAATCCTCTGGCTAAGTTGTCCTTTATGTATTCCTCAAGAGAGACATTTTCTTGACGAGAGAGGGGATAGGTCCTTCCCTTAGGTAGAGGAGCCCCTGAATACAATTCGATAGGACAGTCAAATATCCGGTGTGGAGGTAACGTCTCAGCCTCTTTTTTAGAAAACACATCACAAAAGGCATGATAGTAATTGGGCAATGATTCAGGAACTTCCACCATAGCTACGACAGGACAGGATGGTTTAGAGGGATTTTGCAGGCAATGTTTGAAACAGGTAGTTCCCCGGGAAATAAGTTCTCCTTTAGACCATGAGAAAACTGGATCATGAAGCTGCAACCAAGGTAACCCCAGAATCAATGGTATGTGGGGAGAAGAAATGACATCAAAACGAATAATTTCAGAATGAAGTATGCCCACAGTCAAAAGAAGAGGAATGGTAGAATGTTGTATGATACCAGTACCTAGAGGCTGTCCACTGACAGTAGTTACCTTAATTAACTGTTTCTTGGCTTGAAGAGGAATCCTGAGAGAGTCAGCAAAGTTTGAATCAATGAATACTCCAGCAGCTCCAGAATCGATGAGAGCTTGAGCTCGAAACTTGGTGTTTCCAAAAGAGATAGTTACAGGAACAAAAAGTTTAGAATTAAGGGAAGACCTGGGATTCTGGCTTAACTCTGTCCCTCTATCAAAAGTTAAGCCTTGGCTTTTACTGGCCGGATAGGACAGTCCTTCAGTAAATGTCCTTTGGTACCACAATACAGACATAACCCAAGAGTACGCCTTCTATGGCGTTCAGCTTCTGACAATTTAATAGCTCCTACTTCCATGGGTTCCACAGACTCAGGAGATTGGGAATTATTATTAGAAAGACTTGAGGTTCGAATAGGAGGACGAAAAGAAGATTTAACAAAGGATCTCCGATTCCTATCTCTCTCCTGAAGACGTTCAGAATGCCGGGCGTCAAGAGTAATACATAAATTGATAAGACCCTCCAATGAATCAGGGAGTTCCCGAAATACAAGTTCATCCTTAAGGCGTTCGCAAAGTCCTTTGCGAAAGGCTGCCCATAAGGCTCCATGGTTCCAATCAGTTTCTGCGGCTAAAGTCCTGAATTCAATAGCATATTGATCTACCGAAAGGGATCCCTGTCTCAGATCCAACAATCCTGCCTCAGCAGCTGCAGAACGCCCAGGCTTGTCAAAAACAGAAGAAAAAATGGACACAAATAATTCCACATCCTGTAGTAACAGATCATTCTTCTCTAAAAGAGGGGACACCCAGGCTAGAGCCTTACCCTTCAAGAGAGAAATAATAAAGGTGATTTTGAAAGTAGAATTGGAAAAAACTTGAGGATTGTTTCTGAAGTGTAAACGACACTGATTAAGGAATCCACGGCATTCTTCAGGATTACCGTCATATTTATCTGGAAGTGGGATTCGTGGTATATTCTGTCCAACAGTTTGAGGTGGATTAAAGACAGCATTGGTGCTAGTAGCAGTGGCAGCAGGAGTCACCGTCGCTTGAGAAGGAGCAGAGAGGTTATGTAGCAGAGCAGTAATCTGGTCAAGCTTGGAATCCAAAGATTGCAAATGAGCAGAATGATTTCCTAGAAGTTGCCCTTGTAGAGCCACAGCCCTGGATAACTCGTCAGGGTCCATATTATGGCCAGTTTGTACTGTCAGGTTAGGAAATGTCCAGAAGAAGACCCAAATGCTAGGGCGAACTTAAACAACACCCTTGCACTCTGAGTTTAATCCAGGACGTGACCCCATGACAACCTCCAAAAAACAAAGTACTCACGATATAGAGCAGGGTTAGCCTGTGCCAAAGTAATTCATGATATCAGCCAAATAGACTGCTGAATAAGGAACTGGTTTCAGGAAATGTCTTCCACAGTATCAGGAGAGCAGGGATAGTCCACTTATACTCAGACAGAAGAAGGGTAAAACAGGAAACAGTTAATAATGCAGGAGTAGGTAATTTGTTATCAGGCAGTCTGAAGGTTAACACTGTGTAGACAGTCTTTGCAGACTATGCAACAGGTAATCAGGCAGTTTGAGGGTTAACACTGAGTAGACAGTCTTTGCAGAGTATGCAACAGGTAATCAGGCAGTTTGAGGGTAAACACTGTGTAGTCAGAACTTGCAGAATTAACATCATGTAATCAGGTAGTTTGAAGGTTAACACTGTGTTGTCAGAACTTGCAGAGATAGCAACAGGTAAGCTGATAGTTTGAAGGTTAACACAGATTAATCAGTACTTGTTGAGATTGGCAACAGGATATCAAGCAGTTTGAAGGTTTACACTGAATAATTGTATTTGCAGAGTTTGGAAACAGGTAAACATGCAGATTGAAGCTTTCACAGAAATAACAGTATTTGAATAGTTTGGCAGTACACAGAGTAGTCTGAATATGCAAGGTTTGCAGCAGGTAAACAGGAAGTTTGAAAGTTTCACAAAACAAACAGTACTTGCATTGTTTGGAGACAGGTAATCAGGAGGTTGAAGGTTAATCCAGCATAGTAAATCCTTGAAGAGATTGGCAACAGAAAAGCAGCAGTTAGAGAGATTCCTCAGCGAAATCCTATCAGAAGCCAAAAAGTTAACAAACAAACTGGCACTGGAGAAACGGGAAGCCAAGAATAAAAAGCCTGGTTGTGACATCATCAGGAAGGGGTGGCTCAGACACCTGTCAATCAAGCACACAGAGAGGACTGCAGAGCTTCCCAGCAGCTGAGCGTGACAGGGAGTGTCTGAGAGTATTGTATGTGTTTATCGGTTGTTTTACAAAACCCTGTGGGTGGTACTAATGTTTAAAAATATGTATATAAGAACAATAATTTGCATACAAAGAGAGAAGCGCTCTACCAGGAACGAACAACAGCTCAGTGGCTTGTTCTATGGCGATTTACCACCCGGAAGCAGCCTCTTTTAGACCAGTGTGCTTTTCACAGAAGAAAACGTTCCTGAAGTATATCAGTCTGATCCTGCCAAGTAAGGTCAGTCCAGCCCCGAAATACCAGGCAATTCTCCTCTGAACAAGGAACATGACAACCCCAGACAATCGTTTCGGCCTCCTATGGGCCTCGTCAGTGAGGTGCAGCCACATTCCTCTAAGCACACTGGGCAAGGAGTCCACGCCTGGTTTCCCCCATCACCCATAGGGAGACTTCCCCAGGGTCATAATAATTTGCATACAAAGAGAGAAGCGCTCTACCAGGAACGAACAACAGCTCAGTGGCTTGTTCTATGGTGATTTACCACCGGGAAACAGCCTCTTTTAGACCAGTGTGCTTTTCACAGAAGAAAACTTTCCTGAAGTATATCAGTCTGATCCTGCAAAGTAAGGTCAGTCCAGCCCCGAAATACCAGGCAATTCTCCTCTGAACAAGGAACATGACAACCCCAGACGATCGTTTCGGCCTCCTATGGGCCTCGTCAGTGAGGTGCAGCCACATTCCTCTAAGCACACTGGGCAAGGAGTCCACGTCTGGTTTCCCCCATCACCCATAGGGAGACTTCCCCAGGGTCATAATAATTTGCATAAAAAGAGAGAAGCGCTCTACCAGGAACGAACAACAGCACAGTGGCTTGTTCTATGGCGATTTACCACCCGGAAGCAGCCTCTTTTAGACCAGTGTGCTTTTCACAGAAGAAAACTTTCCTGAAGTATATCAGTCTGATCCTGCCAAGTAAGGTCAGTCCAGCCCCGAAATACCAGGCAATTCTCCTCTGAACAAGGAACATGACAACCCCAGACGATCGTTTCGGCCTCCTATAGGCCTCGTCAGTGAGGTGCAGCCACATTCCTCTAAGAACACTGGGCAAGGAGTCCAAGTCTGGTTTCCCCCATCACCCATAGGGAGACTTCCCCAGGGTCATAATAATTTGCATACAAAGAGAGAAGCGCTCTACCAGGAACGAACAACAGCTCAGTGGCTTGTTCTATGGCGATTTACCACCCGAAAGCAGCCTCTTTTAGACCAGTGTGCTTTTCACAGAAGAAAACTTTCCTGAAGTATATCAGTCTGATCCTGCCAAGTAAGGTCAGTCCAGCCTCGAAATACCAGGCAATTCTCCTCTGAACAAAGAACATGACAACCCACAACTCTGTCTGTTCACTGCTTGACCCTCGACATGGAGCTTTGTCTCGTTCTTGGGGGGATTTACTGTATGCTGTTAGAGACTGATTGCCAGGAGTGTAAGCCGATGGGGTGCTTTTCCGGTTCAGCTGCTAGCAGCTATTCGTGAGGTTCCGGTTCGGGAGTTTGGTGTTCTGCAGTAGCTGCCTGTGTCTCTGTAAGGGAAGATCTACTTAACGGCGGTTTAACCCTTTTATGCCTAGGGGTGCCGTAACAGATACTTTGGTTCAGGCCAGGAAGCTTGTCACCAGGCTTATTTATCATAACGTGGAAAATGTATCAGACAAAGGAATACCCTGGCACAGGCTGAAGATTCCACAGATTCTTCAGTTTCTTCAGGATGGTTTAAAGAAGGTTATGTCAGCTAGTTCTATTAAGGCCAGATCTCTGCCCTTTTTTTTTTTTACATATGAAGTTGGCTCGGTTGCCAGATGTTCAGTCCTTTGTTCAAGCTTTGGCTAAAATCAGACACAGTTTTTAAACCTGTTGCTCCTCCATGGAGCCTGAATCTTGTTCTGAGAGGCTTTGTTTGAGCCTATGCACTGTATAGATTTCCTTATCCTCTGCTTGAACTACTGAGAGGATAGGGGGAGTGGGAGGGATATGTAAAGCCTTGTTGGTGGTGTCTTTGCCTCCTGATGGCCAGGTGAAGTATTTTCCAATAGGTAATTAATGAATTTGTGGACTCTCACTGCCAAGAAAGAAAATAATTTATCAGGTAAGCATAAATTATGGTTTTTTTGAACATTCTCTCAAAGCATCATTCCATTTTGTTATAAAATCTAAATCAGCAACCTGAAAAGTAAGAAACTTTCTAAATATAAGACTTCTAGGAATGAGGTTTAAAATCAAACATTTTTCAAGTGGCCTCTTATGCCAACATGTGTTATGATTTTCGAGTTCATATCAACAGTTAGCGGATCTCTCACCAGTACTCTCCTGTATACTGGAAACTTTGTCACACCTGCATCCATGGTCTGGGTCACAGCTCCATCAGTTGGGTGATGTGAGAAGAACTCCTCAAAAGAGAGCAGCTTGTCAAGTTACTTGCTCAGAGGTGGCTGAGGGACGAAACAACTCTACCAGCAACAACTCCTCCTGACTAATCTAGAGTTAAGGGTGTTCTCTCCCCATAAGGCTGTTTGCTGACAGAAGGTGCTTGACGATCAATTTAGGAACATGAAGTACCTAAGCTCAAGCTCTAACAACAAGTTACTAAGCAGACGAAAAACAGCAAGCAGTATCCGACGGCAGGTAAGTATAAAATGTATGATAAAGGAATATAAAATTACATAAAAACACCAAATGCTCAGTTTGCTTTCTGTGGACTTGCCCTGGGAAAAGGACTTTATTTTACTTTCTGCACTTGCAACTTCAAGAGTATTGAAGCAAAAGTCGTGCCTTGAAGTTTTAAAGCCTGTGACTGCATCCCTGGACAAAGCTTGATAACACTACACGGAGACAGGATTTGCCCGGTGTCTGTGACAAGACTATACCTACACTGTGCTGCCCTTACCTCATACTGATTAAGGTAGAAGAGTGGGGCCATGGTAGACTAAGCACAGCTGACAGGTTCTGAGAGGGAGAAAGAATATGACAGCCCTAGGTTTTTGCACTCTAATAAACCCCATCAGGAACAGCAACGGGTGCACATTGCTCTAAACAGAGCCTGCAACAGACGCCCAGTGACACAGTCAATGATCTGAGCCTAGCCACAGCTGCATAAGAAGGGATCAAAGAGAGATCTGCAAAAGCTGAACTTTGACTCTTTACCTTCTTTCAACCACATCTTCTATGTATAAACCTGAATTCCAAAGAAACTGCACTTTGGAGATTTGTCTCGTTAAGAGGAGCTGCGGAGCATTCAAGACATAAGACTATTACCTTTTTGCTTGGGCAGGATTTTACAGACCGGTCTTCTACAAAGACATTTATTTTCACAAGGACTTTTGGATTGCCCAATACCGCAATATATATCACATGCAGGTTTTTTCTATTTCTTTTTAATCAATTAGTATTTTCTATGTATTTTAACTAGCAGCTTTAGTATTGTGTATAATAACTTTTTTGCATATTTACATTTATAGGGTTTGTACTTTGCGCTATTTCATTGCTCTTACTGAGCAATTTTGAGTACCAAATGCTCAGTGTATATAGATATGTATCAGGGTTCGATAAGGTACAGTTCACAAATACTGTCTCGAGCTGTCCTTCATATGGAAGCTGATTAGGAGCAGTATTTATTCCACTCCGGGATCCGCTAAAACCAACTGTCAAGGCTACGCCCCTGACGTCACTAGCACATGATGTTGCATTTCGTGGATTATGTTATGACATACATTTCAATGTTTCTTATCAATATATTGGACAATCTTGTTCTCTTTTTTGTCATATAAAATACGGAGGAATCGCTACTTATAAAGATGGTGAATGTACACGGAAATAGATTTTCGGTAACAGCATCCAAGTGGATATGTAAGGTGGAACTAAGCATGCGCGCTTCATTCCTAGAAAAAGCCGCCAGTACACAGCGAAATGTACAACGGGACGTATAATCCGTGCAACACTCCATCATGTGCCAGTGACATCAGGGGCAGAGAGTAGCCTTGCCGGTTTTAGTGGTTCTCGAAGTGGGATACATGCTGCTCCTAATCTATTTCCATCCACTATATAGGACAGCTCTGGACAGTATTTGTGGAACTATATACACTGAGCATTTGGTATTTTTATGCAATTTTATATGCTTTTATCATAAATGTTATACTTACCTGCCATTGGATACTGTTTGCCTACCAGTATAAAAGTAGGTGTGCACATTCCATAGAGCTTATTATAGGTCCACTTCACGTGAGTAGTGACTCTTCCATTGCAATACAGATTTAAATCACAATACAAAATTACACTATTAAATGTTTTTCTCTTTTTGAGTATTATTCAAAACAGTGGATCACATAATGTCTAAGGGGTGCAAGGCACAGGTGAATGTAAATGTGTTACATGTCTGAGGGCCACAGAGCACACATAAGTGTATTTGTGTTTGACACATCTGAGAGATGCAGAATGCATGTGAGTGTACATGTATGAAGTGTCTGAGGGACACCAGGCACAGGAGAGTGTATACATGTGATGTGCTTAAAGGGACATGAAACCCAAAAAAATTCTTTCATGATTCAGATAGAGAATACAATTTTAAACAACTTTCTAATTTACTTCTATTATCTAATCTGTTTTATTCTCTTGGTATCATTTGTTGAAGGAGCAGGCGTGCACTACAGGTTTCTAACTGAACACATGGGTGAGCCAATGACAATCAGTTTATATATGCAGCCACCAATCAACAGCTAGAACCTAGGTTCTCTACTGCATATGAACTTTCCTAGATAAACATTTCAGCAAAGGATAACAAGAGAAAGAAGCAAATTAAATAATAGAAGTAAATTGGAAAGTTGTTCGAAATTGTATAATCTATCTGAATCACGAAATAAATTTTTTGGGTTTCATGTCCCTTTAAGGGACACAGAGCACAGGTGAGTCTACATGTGTGACATGTCTGAAAGAAGCAGAGCACAGATGATTTTGTGTGTGTGTTGTGCCTGAGATGTGTTGTGCCTGAGATGCTTGGCACAGGTGAGCATATGTGTATGAAGGGATTTAAGGGTGTAGGTGAGTGTACAGGTGTGATGTGTTTTAGGGGCACAAGCCAGAGCTGGATCTACATGTATGATGTGTCTGCAGGATCCATGCACAATTAAATGTATGTGTTTGACGTGTTTGAGGGACACAGGGTACATGTAAGTGTGCTTGTGTAACATCTGGGGAAAGCAGGACGCTGGTGAGTATGTGTGTGACATGTCTAAAGGAAACAGGGCACATGTGAGTGCATGTGTGTGACTGCCTGAGGGCACAAGCATGTATGGTGTGTCTGAGGGATGCAGGGTACAGGTTTAACATGCCTGAGGTGAATGCTTGTGTGTGAAGTGTGACCACAGACACAGGTGAGTGTGTGTGATGTGTGACCACAGACACAGGTGAGTGTGTGTGATGTGTCTGAGGGGCACAGGCCAGAGGTGAGTGTTTTTGTATGATGTATCTATGGGAGACAGGACGCAGGTGAGTGTATGAGTGAGACATATCTGAAGGACACAGGGCACAGGTGAGTGTGTGACATGTCTGAGAGATGCAGGGCACAGTTGACTGTTTGTGTGTGACATTAACATATTACAATTTCCTTGTGCAGTGTTAAATAGTTAAAATGTGAACATAGGCACGTGAGTGTGTATGATGTGTTTGAGGGACAAAAGCTGAGAGATGTAAGGTACCGGTGAGTGTACATGTTTGATGTGTCTTAGGGTTACAGGACACAGGGGAGTGTAGGTGTGTGACATTCAGGTATTACAGTTTCCTTGTACAGTGCTCAAAGCCTGAAATGTGAAAATATTTATATGATCTTCGCAGGTGATGTTAAGACTGAAGTTACATTTAATGCTGAACAGACTAATGATCTGTATGTAAACCAAAAACTGGAAGCTGTGAAGCAGGAAATTAGTGATAATATCAGTACAGGTGAGTGCATGTGTCTGATGTATATAGATTACCTGCCCCACTAGCCACAGAGATTTTTACAAAGTGAAATTCTGTTTTCAAGACCCTTTACCCCCCCTTAAAACGCATAGATGCAAACGCCCCTGTTCTTTGTTTTTAATTGTGATATAATGTAAGTAGGACTGAAATCCAAGTTTAAATGCAATGAGTACAAGAGATTAAAAATTCAGATTACTTTTCCCTAGGGCTCCAACTAACGATTATTTTTATAATGGATTAATCGGCCGATTATTTTTCGATTAATCGACTAATTGGATAAAAAAAATTCAAAAATATATAAACTTCAGACTAAGTGGCCGATTTATCAAGGGCCCCTTCTTCTGTGCGAGCCTTCAGGCTCGCCGGAAATAGCAGTTATAAAGCAGCGGTCTTAAGACCGCTGCTCCATAACTGGTCCGCTGCCTCTGAGGCTGCGGTCTTTAATCCGCCCGATCCTATACGATCGGGCTGATTGACACCCCTGCTAGCAGCTGATTGGCCGCGAATCTGCAGGGGGCGGCATTGCACAAGCAGTTCACCAGAACTGCTTGTGCAATGTTAAATGCCGACACCGTTTTTGTCCCTCATATCCTGTGATGTAATATGACTTATTAGCTGACCATAATATATCCTCGTTTATCATATCAGCTGATTATTGAGTTTACCGTGGCTGGCAAAGATTGGGTCTATCCGAGATCCACTAGTATTCACTGAATTTATGAGTGTAACAACCAGTTAAATTATTGTAATCACTCTCTTATTTTCACTGGTATTGACATTCGTGATTAGCTGCATATGTTTGTTTTGTGTTTTTAATGGGTATATTGTTTTTAATTATACTTTCTTGTCACTTTCTCACACTTCATACATGAAGACCATTCTTTATTGATGATTATGAGTTGTTGAGTGCTAGTTATGTACACTGTTTTTGTAGTGTGATACTCACACTACTATCTTTGTCCATTTATAGAAGGTTCTCTGCTTGTTTATTTCATTATCTAATACTCTGTATTATGGAACAGAAAATGTCCCCACTGTTGTTTATACTATACAAATAAAGCTGTGTATTTATTTATGCAATCAGTTATTATCTTTTTCTATTAGGAATTTTATACAGGGAGCTTAAAAACTATACAATTCAGTGTGTATAAGGTTCTGAATAGCTCAGTATGCAACATACTAAACTAAGGAGCTTGAGAAACACGTTCTAATCCAGCACTGAAACTCTGTTTAGCAATTTCAAACATAACCTGATGTGGTTACTATACTGTTATTGTGAGTTAGGTCATTTCATCATTATTTATTTATCTAGGTTGTTTGGTGACCAACCCTGATATTATGTAGTATAAGCACAAATCTGGAGATTTACCTTAATCTTTGTAGAATTTGTGCAGAATGTCTCATCTGCAATGATGATCTCATCTGATGATTGCCTTATGTTACGGTTTATATGTATTTATTACATTTATACCTATCTGCAATTATAAGGGTTTTATATAAGCATATGTAATAAAATGCGTTTCTTGCATCATGACTATGTGTGGTCCCAGGGTCTTGTATTCAGATATAGCCGTTTTACATTTGATGTCAGAGTTTAGTTCTCTGACGTTATGTGATATTATCTTAATGGACATGTTGTGGTATATGTAGACTTATTAACATTGTGCACAATGTAAAAACTCCCTTAAAGGGACATTAAACACTTTGAGATGGTAATATAAAATGATAAATTGTATATATAAAACAACTCTGCAATATACTTTCATTATTTATTTTGTCCTCTTTGCCTGTAATTCCATTCTGAAATTGTGAGCTTTTCAGTTCCTGTTAAAAATGGAAGTGCAGAACACTGTTAAATCCAGCACAACCATTGGCTGCACACTCTAGTGACCTATTTATAATGGTCCATAATTGGCCACAGCAGAGAAGGTAACACAAGTTACAACATGGCAGCTCCCAGTGTTTTATAGACACTAAAACTTTACACTTATTTTGTCACTTTTTAAATAACTAATGAAACTTTAAAAAATACATCTACATGTTAGTCATGGACTAATCTTTTCTTTGAATGCATCATTCTATCTAGCATATATTTAGTGTTTAATGTCCCTTTAATAGTTTTTTTTTTTAGATTCGTGGTTCGAGTACTGTGTTAGGAAGCCGAGACCCAAAGACTGTGTGTTGCACATACCTTTGCATGTTGTCAAGAGAAGTCATAGTCCACTTGAAAATAATGAGCCCATTATTCTAGGAGAAATATAATATACATTATTGAACACAAAAAAGTGATGATGACATTGATAAAATTATACATTTAATACTGAAATCTGACTATTGATTGTTAATGACATACAACAAATTGACTAGTGTTAAATCAACAAAGATCATAAACTGTGGGGTAAACATTCAGGAGGGGAGAACAAATGGCAGGTTAGGCCGTGATATATTTTAGTGGATATGAACCTATTGTTATTGGGTGGTGGGGGGGAGGGGGGGAGTTAATCTAAGAGATGGTTTACTATCTCTATGAAACATATAACATTTTCCTTTAAGTGTAACGTATATGTTACAGAATTTGATAACTAACATTTTGAAACGTTTACATTATTAATTATATTTATTCAAACATCGTCCAGAAGATAAAGGCACTTAAACCTCCCCAATTCAGGAGAACATGTTGGTCATTATAGGTCTTGTTGTCTCTTGAGGTCATATTTTAGAAGCATCCTCCTCATCTGGTGAATCTGTATTGTAAGAAGTGCTGTGACTTGGTTTGGATCTTTTGTCTTTTCCGTCTTTTCCAACTGGGGTCCATTCTCATTGAAAGTTTTTCTTTTGTTGGTTGAGTATTGCAGGAAATGATTCAGATTCAAACTGAATTTGAAGTCGTGATAGGAGTGCTTTTCCTTCTTCCAGTGTTGAGCAAGAGTAGGTGTTATTTTGGTGAATAAAGATTAGCTTGAAAGGAAAGTTCCACCTATATCTAATGTGTGCTTTATTAAGTGCTGCAGTGATGGGTTTCACATGCCTTAATTTCCTAAAGGTTATTGGGGCTAAATCTGTGAAGATTTGTATCTGATGTCCTTCATACTCCAAGTTTTGTTTTGCTCTGGCCGCTTTCAGGATCAATTCCTTAATATGAAAATAGTTCAGCTTGGTGATAATGTCTGACCTCGTCTCCAGAGCTTCCTTGTTCTTCTCACAAGATGTCAGTTAAAAGTCGGCCTTTATTGAAACCATCAACAGGATGTCTTAAAATGCAGCTTCGAATATTTTATTAAAATATAGCTCAACGCGTTTCGGCTATAGAGCAAAATTAAGAACAGTATAAAACAAGCTGTTAAAGCCCTGCAGTTTTTTGCATTTCTAAACCATGCCGAGAAGGGGAGGCAGGGTAATCTGGCAAGGTTATTAGAATCAAATAGTCAGTAGTTCCTTCGTCTGAAGACTGGGTGACTTGTCAAATACTCTCCCTACTTGGCCCTTGACCCGCAGCTCTGTAAGCTATTCTGACAGAGTAGCGGATATATAGTTGGTGCATGTGATAGTCTATAAGGAACTAGGTAGGTTTATATTACTTAAAGGGACAGTCTACCATAGAATTGTTATTGTTTTAAAAGATAGATAATCCCTTTATTACCCATTCCCCAGTTTTGCATAACCAACACAGTTATATTAATATACTTTTTACATCTGTGATTACCTTGTATCTAGGAACCTTCTTCCAGCCCCCTGATCACGTGACTGACTGTTTATTATCTATTGTCTTGCATTTAGCATTGTTTTGTGCTAAATCTTAAATAACCCCCTGTGCCTGAACACAGTGTTATCTATATGGCCCATGTGTACTTTCTGTCTCTTTGTGTTGAAAAGAGATTTAAAAAGCATGTGATAAGAGGCAGCCCTCAAAGGCTTAGAAATTAGCATATGAGCCTACCTATCTTTAGTTTAAACTAAGAATACCAAGAGAAAAAAGCAAATTTGATGATAAAAGTAAATTGGAAAGTTGATTAAAATTAAAAGTCCTATCTGAATTATGAAAGTTTAATTTATACTAGACTGTCCCTTTAAGCATCCATTATAGCTAGCTCTTGGATAGACGCTCTTGTATGATGGTTTTAGAGTCTCCGTGTTCAGGAGTCGTCCTAATTGCTGCTGATATGTGCCAGTGGCCGCCGGAGCGGAGCCTCAACCCTCTGGTAGCCATGACTAATTCATAGGTCTCACTCCTGTTGGAGTTCTCTCGATCTCGTAGTTGTACATCTCAAATGCCTCAAATTAGGCTATCTATAGTCGGGTATTGGTAGCTATAGTTTAAAACTAAAAAACTTGAATTAAAATTAGTTATTCCTTTGTTTTGGGTCTTTGTTTGTGCAGAGCTCCTACAAAAAACGTCTTGTCTCAATAGCTGTTGACTCCGCCCCCCTAATAAATACAGATTATAAAATATTGACAAACATAATTGCCGCCCGTCTACAATTCCATTAAAGGAAGTGATCCATCCAGATCAGACAGGATTTATGAAGGGGAGGAATTCTGCTTCTAATATTAGGAAAATGGCGCTGGTTTTAGACCACTATAAAAATCAAAGGAAATCTGTAAAGAATTTATGTCCTTTATTAAGTGTGTCTATAAGAAGTAAAACTCCAAGTTTATTTAAGGAATTCTGAATATATAAAGGTGTTTTGTTACACAAGGGGAATCAGATATGTGTAAAGATTACCCTTGTGCTTTAATGTTTGCCAATAGAAAATAAATATGTTCACAGAGGGTATGTTAACACATATTCTCTTAAGGCAGATAAATGCAGAAATCATACAATAAGTCCGGGAACACAGAAGTGTATAACTTTGAGTAAAGTAATATGGATGCGCTGTACAACGTAGTGTGACTAAAGTAAATATATAACAGTTCTGGATAAGTTGCGGCAGAGGTTGAATAATCATAACAATAATCTGACCTGCAGTGTGCTAGAAGTTCCTTAGTGCAGACAAAAGGTGATATGCGACCATCGTGTGGGAAGGCTGTTAGCGAGTAAGGAGGGAAGTGGTGCACTCGTCTGCAGCTGATAGCTGATAACGTTGCCTGTCAGAGCCGGAGTCACACTGAAGCGGAGATCATCCAAATCTTGCTGCGGTTCAGTAGGTAAGAGGATGATAGACACTGGCTTTATAAACAATGAGCTTGAAGGGAAAAAACTCAGTGAGAGTATATTAGTTTGAGGAGTAAGTACAACAATAAACCTCTTGAGGCGTAGATCACTGAAGTAACTCAATTATCCAGCAATAGAGGCTGGGAGGAGGTACCTTAAATAGGCAGGTGCACTTAAAGGAACAGCAACAATATAGCTAAAGACAGTTAACCCTTACACAGCCCCCTCCCCAAAGAACCACAGCGAGGTTCAAGGCCTGGGGCGATCCGGGTTCCTCCGATGAAAAATTGAAACCAATCTGGGAGCGGAAACATTAGAAGCCGGCTCCCAGGAATCATCCTCATGACCGAAATCCTTCCAATGTACTAGGTAGTAGAGAATCCCACGGTGGATGCGGGAATCCAGGATGCTATGCACTTCATACTGCACTTCTGGGTCAACCTGAAGGTTAGTGTCTCCCTGGGCAGAAGTGGAAGGAGGCGAAACACAAGGTTTGATCAGAGAAACATGGAAGGTCGGTGGATTTTAAAAGAGGTTGGAAGCTGTAAGGTGACTGTGACAGGACTGTTGACACGGAGGATGGGGTAAGGGCCAATATAGCGCTTACCCAGTTTCCTACACGGGTATGTAATCCTCAGGTTCTTCGTGGAAAGCCAAACGTATTGGCCAACTGAATACTGTGGGTTCTCTCGATGGCGTAGGTTATAATACCTTTGTTGAGAAGATTGAGCTTGGAGGATGTTATCCCTTACCTTGGGAAACAATGCTGAGATATCGTTCACAAGGTCGTTGACTTGAGGACAAGGTGTATCAATCCTTGGGAACAAGGTGAATTGCGGGTGTAATCCATAATTTATGAAGAAAGGGGAATAACCTGTTGTGGAGCTTTTATTATTATTATATGCGAACTCGGCTAAGGGTAGGTAAGTTGCCCAAGTGTCCTGTTGTTGAGAGCAGAAGCAACGTAAGTACTGCTCAAGCCACTGATTGACTCTCTCAGTTTGCTCATTCGTCTGAGGATGGTATGCAGTACTAAGTTTTTGGTCTATATGAAGGGCTTTACACAGATGCTTCCAGAATTTAGATGAGAACTGTAATCCACGGTCGCTTATGAATGTCTTAGGTATACCATGTAAACGTATGACATGTTGGATAAGCAGATCAGAGGTTTGTTTGGACGTGGGTAAAGATGAGATTGGAATGAAGTGAGCCATTTTTTAAAACAAATCAGTGACAACTAATATGGTAGTATAAGTGTTAGAAACTGGGAGGTCGACAATGAAGTCCATAGACACTGCCTCCCAGGGAGTTTGTGGTACTGGAAGAGATTGTAGGAGTCCCATTGGAAGTTGTCTCAAATGTTTAGAAGTTGCACAAGTAGAACAGCTTGAGAGAAAAACTTTCAAATCTTTATGCATGGAAGGCCACCAAAATGATCGTTTTAAAAGCTCAGTAGTCTTTTCAAACCCCATATGTCCCGCCAGAGGCGAATCGTGAACAGTTTTGAGGACAGAAGGTCTCAACGCGAGTGGTATGTACAGCTTACCATTGTTGCGGAACAACCCATCTTTGTCTGCAGTGACATCGGACTGGGGCATTGTCGGATCAGAGGCAATTGCATCTTTGATCATAGGAAGCAAGTCAGTAAGAAGTCCGAGGAAGCAATGTTTCGGGATTACGGTGGAAGGTGTGTTAGGTATTGTTGTTCTATGTGCTTGTTTAGAGAGGGCATCAGCCTTACCGTTTTTGGTACCTGGTCGGTAGGTGATGACATAGGAAAACCTGGAGAAATACAGACTCCATCTAAGTTGTCTGGAAGATAGAGTCCTATTCGTTTGTAGATATTGTAAGTTTTTGTGGTCCGTATATATGACTGTAGGCTGAGTGGCACCCTCTAGCAAATGTCGCCAGTGGTCAAAAGAGCACTTGATTGCCAGTAACTCCTTCTCACCTACTGGGTAGTTTAACTCAGCAGGTTGCATGAACCGGGAGAAGAAGGCAACAGGGTGCAAGGGATCCTTAAAAGACTTCCTTTGTGAGAGGATTGCCCCAAACGCATGGTCCGAGGCATCCACCTCCAAGATGAACTGTTTGTCCATGTCTGGGTACTGCAGTATTGGTGCTGAGGTGAATTTTGTTTTTAAGAGATCAAAGACAGATTGTGTTTGGGTAGACCACTGGAAGGATTGGTGTAGTTTAGTGAGGTCTGTTAAGGGTTTGGTGATAGTAGCGAAACCGGGTATAAATTTTCTATAAAAATTAGAAAAACCTAAAAAGCGCTGCACATCTTTCTTCGTCTGTGGAACAGGCCAATCCAAAATAGCTTGTACTTTATCTTTCTGCATCTTAATGCCTAATGGAGAAATCTCATATCCTAGGAATGTTATTTCACTAGACTCAAAAATACATTTTTCTAGTTTGGCGTATAGATTGTTTTTTCTTAACCTAGACAGCACTTCTCTTACATGGATTTTGTGTTGTTCAAGATCCTGTGAAAAGATTAATATGTCGTACAAATAGACTACTATATATACATCCAAGATGTCCCTGAAGAGGTCATTGATTAAACACTGGCGCGTTGCATAGACCGAATGGCATCACCGTATATTCAAAGAGACCATATCTGGTCCTAAAAGCAGTGAGCCATTCGTCTCCAGCTCTCATTCGTATGAGATTATAGGCACCCTGGAGATCCAATTTAGTGAATACCGTGGCACCCCTTAATCGTTCTATCAGCTCAGGAATAAGAGGGAGAGGGTATCTGTTCTTATGTGTGCGTTTATTAAGCTCCCTGTAATCAATAATAGGTCTTAAGGAGCCGTCTTTATTTGTCACAAAAAATATTCCTGCTCCAGCAGGGGAGGTACTGGGTCTTATGAACCCCTTCCTGAGGTTTTCGTCTATATAATTCTTAAGATGTTCTAACTCAGGCTTAGAAAGGGGGTATATGTGCCCATATGGAATAGTAACCCCAGGAAGTAGGTCAATAGGACAATCATACGTCCTGTGTGGTGGTAAGCTTTCCGCATCTTTCTTGTTAAAGACATCAGAAAAATCTGAGTAATGAGCGTGTAATATAGAGTCAACAGTATGTAGAAAAACTTGATTACTAGTGTCTTTGTTACTGTTAATGGAGGAGAAACAGGTAAGGCTAAGATCTGCCCAATTTATAAGGGGTTTGTGTGTACCTAACCATTGTATACCAAGTATGATATCAAACATAGGGGATGATATAACATCGAATGTGAGAGCTTCTGAGGTTTGTATGCATGAGGTTACCTGAAGAGGGATGGTCTGATGTGTGACTGGACCAGAAGAGAGTAAAGAGCCATCAATGACCTTGACAGAGACTGGGTTATGTTTGCACAAAACAGGAATTTTATTTCTTTTCACAAAGTTTTGATCAACAAAATTTCTACAAGAACCAGTATCTACAATTGCTTCAGTGGTTATCCTGGAGTGATCCCACTGTAAGAGAAGAGTAGTAGTTATAAATGATGTGTTAACGGTTTTGGTTAAGAAATTTACTGATGGATTATGTAACCTACCCTTCTTATTTTTTAGGAGGACTAGACAGTCTTTGACTTCATGTGTGGGACAGGCGCAATACATACACTGACTGTGTAACTTCCTCCTGGATTTTTCCTGAGGTGTCAAGGGCCCCTTAATAAACCCTATATCCATAGGTTGAGGTGCCTCCTTTGCTTGCTAAGCAGGAGCCTGAAAATAACTCTTAGAGGAATTAGCCTTTTCAGAACGTCGTTCTCTAAGGCGCCTGTCAATGGTTATAGAGAGAGTGAACAAGTCTTCCAAAGAGTCAGGGATCCCTGTACGCTAGAGCTCGTCCTTAATCTCTTCGGATCAGCCTGAGCGGAACTGTGTCTTAATGGAGACTTCGTTCCACTCAGAATCACGAGCAGAAATTTTAAATTGAGTAATATAATTATCTACTGGATTCCTTCTTTGTTTCAAGGATCTGAGTGTATTTTCTGTCGAGACCTGCTTAAATGGGTCATCATATAATGCTGACATCTGGGTGAAAAAAGCAGAGAGTGAGCCGATTATAGAATCCTGGCTTTCATAGAGAGTGTCTGCCCAGGCCCTGGGCTCCCCCCTGAGGTATGAAATTACAGTGAGTACTCTCACTCGTTCAGAGCGGTAGGTCCTAGGTTTCATTTAAAAAAGAAGCATACAGGAGTTCCTGAATTCCCTAAAACGTGATCGGTCACCAGAGAACTTCTCTGGGGGGGAGACCAAGGGCTCAGGGTGAGTTTCTGCAGCTGAGACTTTCGGGGTGAGTGTCTCCCTTAAACAGGCTTTTAATGCCTGGTTTTCCACCTGTAATTCGTGGAATGAGTTAGATAAAGCATCCATTCTATCAGAAAGCGCTTGTATTTGATTGCACAGAGGCTCTTGTTCCATGTTTATACAAAGTAATAGAAAAGGAATTAACTGTGTAGAGACCTACACTAACTCCTTTTATTTCTTAGGCTGGATAATTCTGTAAAGAATTTATGTCCTTTATTAAGTGTGTCTATAAGAAGTAAAACTCCAAGTTTATTTAAGGAATTCTTCTGAATATATAAAGGTGTTTTGGTACACAAGGGGAATCAGATATGTGTAAAGATTACCCTTGTGCTTTAATGTTTGCCAATAGAAAATAAATATGTTCACAGAGGGTATGTTAACACATATTCTCTTAAGGCAGATAAATGCAGAAATCATACAATAAGTCCGGGAACACAGAAGTGTATAACTTTGAGTAAAGTAAGATGGATGCGCTGTACAACGTAGTGTGACTAAAGTAAATATATAACAGTTCTGGATAAGTTGCGACAGAGGTTGAATAATCCTAACAATAATCTGACCTGCAGTGTGCTTGAAGTTCCTCCGTGCAGACAAAAGGTGATATGCGAACAGCGTGTGGGAAGGCTGTTAGCGAGTGAGGAGAGAAGCGGTGCACTCGTCTGCAGCTGATGACGTTGCCTATCAGAGCCGGAGTCACACTGAAGCAGAGATCATCCAAATATTGCTGCGGTTCAGTAGGTAAGAGGATGATAGACACGGCTGTATAAACAACGAGCTTGAAGGGAAAAAACTCAGTGAGAGTATATTAGTTTGAGTAAGTACAACAATAAACCAGTTGCGGCGTAGATCACTGAAGTAACTCAATTATCCAGCAATAGAGGCTGGGAGGAGGTACCTTAAATAGGCAGGTGCACTTAAAGGAACAGCAACAATATAGCTAAAGACAGTTAACCCTTACAAAATCAGATGTAAATTTATCAATTTTAGATATGGCAATAATCTCTGTTGATGCAGAGAAAACCTTCAAATCCATTTTTTTGGGACCATTTATTTTCCTCTTTAAAAAAACTTGGCATAGTAGTTAATTGTTTAGAACTGATAAAAAAAGATATATAATTAGGTTGACCATATTGCCGCTTTAATAAGGGACACATTTGAAAAATACATATGTCAGAGTTCTTATACAAAACATTTTTTAACAGCCCTGACATTTGTATTTTTCATATGTGTCCCTTTTTAAAGCGGCAATATAGTCACCCTATATTTAATACACTCATTCATATATTTTGGTAAATGGCCTACTTTCCAGAAGAATTATACTTGGAAGAGGAACTCGCCAAGGCTGTCCATTATTGCCTCTACTTTTTAATATAGCAATAGAACCCTTGGCCATTAAGATTAGACAAGAAATTGAAGGTATACTTATAGGAGAAAAGGAAATACAACTTGCATTAAACGCAGATTATCTTCTCCTGTTTGTAAGAAACACGAAAAAAATATTCCATGCATTCTCTAGATTATTGCCAAATATAGTTTATTTTCATTTTCAGGATACAAGGTTAACACTTTAAAGTCAGAAATTCTGTGGGTCTATAAAAACAAAGGTGTATAAAGAGGGATTAATCAGCGCTTGGTGCCTTAATGAATCACCTAATTACAATCCAAAACAATAACTATAACTATAAAAAAGTCTAAGAAAATATTCCAAAAAATATATATATACAGTATACAGATTCAAAAAATAAAAGTAAAAATGAATTCCCAAATTCAAAATAAAAGAAAATAAGATCGCAATAAATGAATTAGAGAATATAGAGAATTTATGCAGTCATATACAAAAATTATTCAACTAAAACAAAGCATAAAACATAAAAGCAAATCCCCAATATTACAGTCTCACCACAGACCCCAATGGTGCATATATAGATTCGAAACGTTTCCAAGAGAGCAGTTGCTGCCAAATCACCGGAGTTGTCCTTCGAGCCTCCCAGAGCAGGGTAGAATCCAAAAAGTATCTGTAAAGAAAAGCGCAACCAGAATCAAGTGTAACGTATTGCAAATTGACACACAACACTACTATGTTGCACTTACAATGTTAAAGGTCTTTATTGCACAACGATAAATCCAAACACTTCATACGAACAAGATAAAAAAAAAAACGTGAATTAGTTCGTCATCAGCAAACCTCCACCAGAGTATCTCAAACATCAATGTTCACAGTACACGCTTGCACGTCCTACGTGTGACTGAAAGCAACAGCTTGAATCTCGATCGCCGAGCCAGGAGGTGAATCCAGATTAGGTTTTCTATGGGTCCTCAAATGTACCAGTTGTAGCCTCAACGCGTTTCTACCGCCACCGTGCGGTCTTTTTCAAGAGGAAGTGTATCCCACAATTGACACGGAATAACTTAAAGGGACAATAAACCCAAGCGTTTTCTTTCATGATTCAGGTAGAGAATACAATTTTAAGTAATATTCCAATGTACTTCTATTATCTAATTTGTTTCATTTTTTTGGTATCCTTTGTTGAAGAAATAGCAATGCACATGGGTGAGACAATCACACGAGGCATCTGTGTGCAGCCACCAACCAGCAGCTACTGAGCCTATCTAGATATGCTTTTCAGCATAGGATATCAAGAGAATGAAGCAAATTCGATAATAGAAGTAAATTAGAAAGTTGTTTAAAATTGCATGTTCTTCCTAAATCATAAAAGAAAAAATTTGGGTTTTATGATCCTTTAACCCTTTGAGTGCTAATGACGGCTCTGAGCCGTCACAGAGTTTCTCACTCTGGTGCTAATGACGGCTCAGAGCCGTCATGAGCACTCTCCCACCTTGAGGGAGATCTGGGGGCTCCTTACTGCTCCTACCCTGGCGATCGTGCCTGTAGAGTGACAGGCATCGCCGGGGCTTCACGTGATGCGCGGTGACGTCACGCGCAATTACGTGATGACGTCACTGCGCAACTTTATTTATACTTAACAATGTTAAGTATAGGAGGAGGGGGCATGCTGCTTAGAAGCCTGTATCTCAGGCATCTAAGCAGCTACAGACCCCCAAGACCCACTGTTGGAAAGGTAATCGCCTAACCTTTCCATCAGTGTAAGTATTGAGGGTCTGTAAAAAAAAATAAAGTTTAAAAAAAAATAAAAAAAAAAATTCAAAAATAAACAAATTAAAAGAAAATATTAGCACCCAGGTGGGAAATGGCTTAGCAGCCAAAGGGTTAAATAACTGATAGTCTCTTCCAATTGGTTATATGGTGCTCCAATTACCTAGATTTATCTTATTTGAACTGGGCATATCGATCTAAACACAATACAAATAGCAACCATATTTCATACTAAACAACTAATCCATAGAGTTGTTACACTACAATTATTGCGCTAAAAATCATACTTCTAATACCAGACATTTATATTTTCTAATGTTGATGTGGGGAAAATATGAAATCTTCTAACTCCAATATACTTAGATGAATAATTCATAAATCCTAAAATACGGTGTCATTTAAATAACAATAAAATCCATTTATTCTAATAAACATTTTCCCTAAAAGTTATTTTTCATAAAACATTCAATAAAAATTCCCTTTACCTATCTAATATTTCAAATGTATAATTTCTATTGAGAGCCTTACTGATCATCCTATATAATAAAAGGCCAAATGTGTTTGTCCGAAGCTGTCATGCGCAGTAGAGACTGCGCGCGAGGACAAACACACCTGGCCTTCCAACTGACCTGGCGTGTGGTGGAGTGGGCGTGGCCGGGCGGGTGTGATGCGGGCAGGGGCCCGGGCGGGTTCAGGCGTGACGTGGGCCGGGCGGGGCCAGATGCCGGGCCCCACAGAGAGCTCTAAAGACGAGGGAGGATAGAGAGAGCAGAAGAGGGGGGATAAAGAGAGGGAGAGAGACTGCACAAAAGAGAGGGTGCAGAGTGCACAAAAGAGAGTGGGAGAGTGCACAAAAGAGAGGGGGGAGAGTGCACAAAAGAGATGGGGGAGAGTGCACAAAAGTGAGGGGGGAGAGTGCACAAAAGAGAGGGGGAGAGAGCACAAAAGAGAGGGGGGAGAGAGCACAAAAGAGAGGGGGAGAGAGCACAAAAGAGAGGGTGAGAGAGCGCACAAAAGAGAGTGGGAGAGTGCACAAAAGAGAGGGGGGAGAGTACACAAAAGAGAGGGGGAGAGAGCACAAAAGAGAGGGTGAGAGAGCGCACAAAAGAGAGGGGGAGAGAGCACAAAAGAGAGGGTGAGAGAGCGCACAAAAGAGAGGGGGAGAGACAGCAAAAGAAAGGAGAGAGCAAACCAGAAGAGAGAGACAGCAAAAGAAAGGAGAGAGAGAGCAAACGAGAGGAGAGACAGCAAAAGAGGGGGAGAGAGAGAGAGCAAAAGAGAGGGAGAGAGAGCAAAAGAGAGGGGGGAGAGAGAGAGGAAAAGAGAGGGGCAAGAGAGAGAGCAAAAGAGAGGGGTGAGAGAGAGAGCAAAAGAGGGGAGAAAGAGAGAGCAAAAGAGAGGGGGGATAGAGAGAGCAGATTGAGCTGCACTAAGGTGGAACTTTGTCCTCTACATGGTCAGGACCCTTTATGGCAGTTAGCAGGCACTATAACTGTGACAGAGAACTGGTGGCTCAGTGTTTTTGTTTTTTTATTAAAAAAAAATAATTAAGGATGTGTAATGCAAGCATAAAGAAACGTATGTTTTATGCAACATTCTGTTTAAAGTACTTTATTTTTGTTCCGGTGCTGCTGGAAAAGACTTCTTTTCAGTTTTATATTTTAATCGCCATTACGGCTTCTGGGACCGCCTCCGACTCTAGAATTGAGGCAGATCCTTTTTGAGGCGGCTATTGCGAGGAGAAATGCACGCTTTTTTACTTTGTGGCGCAGCGTACAGCCGGTCACGTGAATTCCTCTGATCGGAGAGTCGATAGGAGTCCGGATCCATTACTGGAGCTAAGTCGCTTTGCTTTTTTCATTCCAGAGTGCAGGGGGCAGGTAGGCACCTCAGCTATTCAGCTGAGGTGTAGAGGTGCTTATATTTTTCTTTTTTCTGGTTGTTATATAATTTTTGGCACTTAACCTAAGAGTAACCTAAGAATAAATTGCCTTTGAATATCCCGGTTGGGGACACTGGTGTTATCTATACGATCTTAAAGAGACAGTATTTAAAAAAATAAAATAGTTAATTAATGTATAAAGATAAGATTTTTAATTCTGTGCCACCTTTCTCTCAGGTTGATGCTGTTCAGGCAATGCCACAGCTTCCTATTTAAACGTCCCAAGCCTTAATGGCGTCACAGGCAGTGCCCTGCGGTTCCTCTCAGTCTCCTGGAGGAGTTTATTTGCGAGCAGAGATTGCTGCCCAGGTATCTTCTGTGGTATTTGAGGCATTAGCTGCCATTCCCATGCTTCAGGGAAGACGCAAGAGGAAATTTAGAGATTCAGATAGTAAGGTTTCTAATCTAGTTCCGACTAACCATGTTGCCCTTTCTCATAAGTCTGAAGAGGAAGATACGTCGGTAGCCTCTGAGGGTGAAATTTCAGATTCGGACAGTGTAAATCCTTCATCTGATGCTGAAGTCGTATCCTTCAGATTTAAGCTTGAACACCTCAGTGCTTTGTTAAAGGAGGTTTTGTCTACTCTGGACAACTCCAATAACCCTATTGTTGTCAACCCTAAGAAATCTAGTAAACTAAATAGATACTTTGAGTTCCCTTCCTCTGTTGAGGTGTTTCCTGTGCCAGACCGTGCTACAGAGATTATTGCACGGGAATGGGAGAGACCTAGGATCCCTTTTTCTCCGTCGCCGGTGTTTAAAAAGATGTTCCCAGTGGCTGACTCCATTAAGGAGTCGTGGCAGACAGTGCCAAAAGTGGAAGAGGCTAATTCTACTCTGGCTAAGAGAACTACTATTCCTGTAGAGGATAGCTGCTCTTTTAAGGATCCAACGGACAAAAATCTGGAGGCTTTTTTGAAAAAGATGTATGTTCATCAGGGTCTCCAATGGAAACTTGCAGTGTGTATTGCCACTGTGACAAGTGCGGCAGCCTATTGGTTCGAAGCATTGTCTGAGTCTCTTCAAGCAGATACTTATTTGGAGGAGATCCAAGACAGGATTAAGGCTCTTAAGTTAGCAAATTCCTTTATTACTGACGCTTCATTGCAGGTCATTAAGTTGGGAGCCAAAATATCTGGTTTCGCTGCCCTAGCGTGCAGAGCTTTATGGTTAAAATCTTGGTCAGCGGATGTTTCATCTAAGTCCAAGCTTTTGGCGATCCCTTACAAGGGTAAAACCTTGTTTGGACCTGGTCTGGCAGAAATTATTTCCGATATCACGGGTGGTAAAGGGTCTTTTCTGCCGCAAGATAAGAAAAATAAACCTAAAGGACATCAGAGTAATTTTCGTTCCTTACGTAACTTCAGAGGTAAGCTTTCCTCTTCCAAGCAGGAACAGTCCAAACCTTCTTGGAAACCCAATCAGTCTTAGAACAAGGGCAAACATTTAAAGAAACCTGCAGCTGATTCCAAATCAGCATGAAAGGGTTGCCCCGATCCGGGATCGGATCAAGTGGGGGGCAGACTTTCTCAGTTTTCTTAAGCATGGATACGAGATGTCCCAGACCCTTGGGCTGTGGACATCATATTCCAGGGTTACAAGTTAGAGTTCAAGACCTTTCCTCCCAGGGGCAGGTTCCACCTCTCAAGATTATCTGCAGAACAGATAAAAAGAGAGACGTTCTTGAAATGTGTTCAGGACATTTCCGACCTGGGAGTGATAGTTCTAGTTCCAGTACAGGAACAGGGTCTAGGGTTTTATTCCAATCTATTTGTGGTTCCCAAAAAAAAGGGAACTTTCTGACCGATTCTAGACTTGAAGTGTCTAAACAAGTTTCTCAAAGTACCGTCCTTCAAGATGGAAACCATACGTTCCATTCTTCCCTTGGTCCAAGAGGGTCAGTTCATGACGACCATAGACCTGAAGGATTGCGTACCTTCATGTTCCTATTCACAGGGATCATCACAAATTTCTGAGATTTGCCTTTCTGGCCAAACACTTTGTAGCTCTTCCGTTTGGCCTTACCACAGCTCCCAGAAGGTTCTGGGGGCTCTCTTAGCAGTGATCTAGTCTCGGGGAATTGCAGTGGCGCCCTATCTGGATGACATTCTGATTCAGGCACCATCTTTTCAACACGCAAACTCTCATACAGAGATCTTGTTGTCTTTTCTACGTTCCTACGGATGGAAAGTGAATCTGGCAAAGAGATCCCTTGTTCCAGCTATAAGGGTAGTTTTCTTAGGGACCATAATAGATTCTCTATCAATGAAGATATTTCTGACGGAGGTCAGAAAAGCCAAGATTCTTTCCTCTTGCCTCTCTCTTCAGTCTGCTGTTTGGCTGAATGTATGGAAGTAATTTGTCTGATGGTTGCGTCCATGGGCATCATTCCATTCACTCGGTTCCATTTGAGATCTCTGTAGTTATGCAATGGAACGGGGACTATGTGGATCTGTCTCAGAGGATAGGTCTGGATCAGTCAACAAGAGACTCTCTCACGTGGTGGCAGTCTCAGGAACATCTCTTTCAGGGGACATGTTTTCGGAGACCTTCCTGGGTGATTGTTACCACGGATGCCAGCTTACTGGGCTGGGGAGCAGTCTGGGACTCATTAAAGGCTCAGGGACTCTGGACTCGGGAGGAGTCTGCTCTTCCCATAAACATCTTAGAGTTGAGAGTTATTTTCAATGCTCTGATGGCTTGGCCTCACTTAGCTTTAGCCTGATTTATCAGGTTCCAGTTGGACAACATAATCTCAGTAGCTTTACATCAACCACCAGGGAGGAACTTGGAGCCTCAATCTTGTTCTTAGTGTTTTGCAGCAGGCTCCGTTTGAGCCTATGCATACTGTTGACATTAAATTGTTATCTTGGAAGGTTCTTTTTTGTTGGCTATTGCCTCTGCACACAGAGTTTCTGAGATTTCTGCTTTGCAATGTGACCCCCCTTATCTGGTTTTTAATGCTGATAAGGGGGATTTACGCACTAAATTAGGGTTACTCCGTAAGGTGGTGTTGGATCGTAACATTAATCAAGAGATTGTTGTCCCTTCCTTGTGTCCTAAACCTTCTTCAGTGAAGGAACGTTTGCTTCACAATCTAGATGTGGTTCATGCCTTGAAGTTCTATCTTCAGGCTACTAAGGAATTCAGACAATCTTCTTCTTTGTTTGTCATCTATACGGGGAAGCGCTAGGGGCACAAGGCTACTACGACTTCCCTATCTTTCTGGTTGAGGAATGTCATCCGCTTAGCTTATGAGACAGCGGGACGACAGCCTCCTGAGAGGATAACGGCTCATTCCACTAGAGCAGTGGCTTCCTCCTGGGCTTTTAAGAACGAAGCCTCAATGGATAAGATTTGTAAGGTGGCTACCTGGTCCTCCTTACACATTTTTTCTAAATTTTACAAGTTTGATGTGTTCGGCTGAAGCAGCTTTCAGGAGAAAAGTTTTGCAGGCTGTGGTGCCCTCAGAATAGGGTCCGCCTCTTTTTTTTGTTCCCTCCCGTTATTCATTCAGTGTCCTCTGGAGCTTGGCTTTAGTTTTCCCAACAGTAAGGAATGAAGTCGTGGACTCCCCCTGCCTTATGGAAGGAAAACATAATTTATGCTTACCAGATAAATTCCTTTCCTTCCTGGCAGGGAGAGTCCATGACCCCATCCGTAATTTATGTTTTGATGGGCGACTCCCTTTTTATATTTTTTCTTCTGGCAACTTTATACCCTGATGTTTCTCCTACTTTTCCTTGTTTCCTCGGCAGACTGACTGGAGGATAGGGGAAGTGGGAGGGATATCTAAGCCTTTGGCTGGGTGTCTTTGCCTTCTCCTGGTGGCCAGGTGTTGTATTTCCCAACAGTAACGAATTAAGTCGTAGAATCTCCCTGCCGGGAAGGAAAGGAATTTATCTGGTAAGCATAAATTATGTTTTTTTTAGTACTAGTGCTGTATTGCCCCAATGTCAGGTATAAGGGGTGTTACTTTGATGTGAATGCATTTGCAAAGCTCATGTGAGGTTTTAATGAAAAACATTAGAATGGATTTTATTTTGAGTTAAAATAACTCAAATCCCAGTTAAAGGGCCACTAAACCCAAAATCTTTCTTTCATGATTCAGATAGAGAATACAAATTTAAACAACATTACAATTTACTTCTATTATTTGTTTTGCTTAATTTTTTAGATATCCTTAGTTGAAGAAAAAGCAATGCACATGGGTGAGCCAATCACACAAGGCTTCTATGTGCAGCAACCAATCAAGCAGCTACTGAGCATATCTAGATATGCTTTTCAGCAAGAAATATCAAGAGAATAAAACAAATTAGATAATAGAAGTAAATTAGAAAGATGTTTAAAATTGCATTCTCTTTCTAAATCATGAAAGAAAAAATGTGGGTTTCATGTCCCTTTTAACTTGCTTTACTACATGGCACATGCTGTGCTTACTGATATGCTGTCACTACATGGAATTTCTTCCAGATGTGACTGCTAGTGATCTAGGCTCAGGTTTAGTTCAATTACATTACACAACTTTTTAAATTTTATTTTAATCTTAAGTTTTTAAAAGAGACCATTGACACTGTAAATAGTGATCCTTTAGTTTTTTTTTTATTTCAGGTGAAAATTATGCTAAAATTTCATGCAACACAGAACAAACAGAAGATCAGTGGCTAAGAAATATAACAAAAACTGCAGAGCAGGAAATATGTACCAATATAAGTACAGGTGAGTGTGTGTGTGTGACATGTCTGAGGGATACAGGGCACAGGTGAGTGTACGTGTGTGATGTGTCTGAAGGATACAGGGCACAGGTGAGTGTACGTGTGTGATGTGTCTGAAGGATACAGGGCACAGGTGAGTGTATGTGTGATAAGTCTGAGGGACACAGGGCACAGGTGAGTGTATTTGTGTGACATGTCTGAGGGACACAGGGCACAGGTAAGTGTACGTGGGACATGTAGATACGTAGGGTACAGGTGAGTGTACATGTGACATGTATGGGACGTAGGGCACAGGTGAGTGTACATGTGACATGTAAGGGACGTAGGGCCACAGGTGAGTGTACATGTGTGACATGTATGGGACGTAGGGCACAGGTGAGTGTATGTGTGGGACGTGTCTGAGGGACACAGGGCACAGGTGAGTGTATGTGTGTGACATGTAAGGGTCGCAGGGCACAGGTGAGTGTATGTGTGTGACATGTAAGGTACATAGGGCACAGGTGAGTGTACATGTGTGATGTGTCTGAGGGATGCACGGCACAGGTGAGTGTACATCATGTGTGATGTGTCTGAGGGATACAGGACACAGGTGAGTGTACGTGTGTGATGTGTCTGAGGGATACAGGACACAGGTGAGTGTACGTGTGTGACATGTCTGAGGGACACAGGGCACAGGGGAGTGTACATGTGTGACATGTATGGGACGTAGGGCACAGGTGAGTGTATGTGTGTGACATGTAAGGTACATAGGGCACAGGTGAGTGTACATGTGTAATGTGTCTGAGGGATGCACGGCACAGGTGAGTGTACATCATGTGTGATGTGTCTGAGGGATACAGGACACAGGTGAATGTACGTGTGTGATGTGTCTGAGGGATACAGGACACAGGTGAGTGTACGTGTGTGACATGTCTGAGGGACACAGGGCACAGGGGAGTGTACATGTGTGACATGTATGGGACGTAGGGCACAGGTGAGTGTATGTGTGGTACGTGTCTGAGGGACACAGGGCACAGGTGAGTGTACATGTGTGATGTGTCTGAGGGATACAGGGCACAGGTGAGTGTACATGTGTGATGTTTCTGATGGATGCAGGGCACAGGTGAGTGTACGTGTGGGATGTGTCTGAGGGACACAGGGCACAGGTGAGTGTACATGTGTGACATGTAAGGGACGTAAGGCACAGGTGAGTGTATGTGTGTGACATGTAAGGTACGTAAGGCACAGGTGAGTGTATGTGTGCGACATGTAAGGTACGTAAGGCACAGGTGAGTGTATGTGTGTGACATGTAAGGTACGTAGGGCACAGGTGAGTGTATGTGTGTGACATGTAAGGTACGTAGGGCACAGGTGAGTGTACGTGTGTGACATGTAAGGTACGTAAGGCACAGGTGAGTGTATGTGTGTGACATGTAAGGTACGTAGGGTACAGGTGAGTGTACATGTGTGACATGTATGGGACGTAGGGCACAGGTGAGTGTATGTGTGGGACATGTCTGAGGGACACAGGGCACAGGTGAGTGTACATGTGTGACATTTAAGGAACGCAGGGCACAGGTGAGTGTACGTGTGTGACATGTAAGGTACGTAAGGCACAGGTGAGTGTATGTGTGTGACATGTAAGGTACGTAGGGTACAGGTGAGTGTACATGTGTGACATGTATGGGACGTAGGGCACAGGTGAGTGTATGTGTGGGACGTGTCTGAGGGACACAGGGCACAGGTGAGTGTACATGTGTGACATGTAAGGAACGCAGGGCACAGGTGAGTGTATGTGTGTGACATGTAAGGTACGTAGGGCACAGGTGAGTGTACGTGTGTGACATGTAAGGTACGTAAGGCACAGGTGAGTGTATGTGTGTGACATGTAAGGTACGTAAGGCACAGGTGAGTGTATGTGTGTGACATGTAAGGTACGTAGGGTACAGGTGAGTGTACATGTGTGACATGTAAGGGACGTAAGGCACAGGTGAGTGTATGTGTGTGACATGTAAGGTACGTAAGGCACAGGTGAGTGTATGTGTGCGACATGTAAGGTACGTAAGGCACAGGTGAGTGTATGTGTGTGACATGTAAGGTACGTAGGGCACAGGTGAGTGTATGTGTGTGACATGTAAGGTACGTAGGGCACAGGTGAGTGTACGTGTGTGACATGTAAGGTACGTAAGGCACAGGTGAGTGTATGTGTGTGACATGTAAGGTACGTAAGGCACAGGTGAGTGTATGTGTGTGACATGTAAGGTACGTAGGGTACAGGTGAGTGTACATGTGTGACATGTATGGGACGTAGGGCACAGGTGAGTGTATGTGTGGGACATGTCTGAGGGACACAGGGCACAGGTGAGTGTATATGTGTGACATTTAAGGAACGCAGGGCACAGGTGAGTGTACGTGTGTGACATGTAAGGTACGTAAGGCACAGGTGAGTGTATGTGTGTGACATGTAAGGTACGTAGGGTACAGGTGAGTGTACATGTGTGACATGTATGGGACGTAGGGCACAGGTGAGTGTATGTGTGGGACGTGTCTGAGGGACACAGGGCACAGGTGAGTGTACATGTGTGACATGTAAGGAACGCAGGGCACAGGTGAGTGCATGTGTGTGACATGTAAGGTACGTAGGGCACAGGTGAGTGTACATGTGTGACATGTAAGGGACGCAGGGCACAGGTGAGTGTATGTGTGTGACATGTAAGGTACATAGGGCACAGGTGAATGTACATGTGTGACATGTAAGGTACGTAGGGCACAGGTGAGTGTATGTGTGTGACATGTAAGGTACGTAGGGCACAGGTGAGTGTATGTGTGTGACATGTAAGGTACGTAGGGCACAGGTGAGTGTATGTGTGTTACATGTAAGGGACGTAGGGCACAGGTGAGTGTATGTGTGTGACATGTAAGGTACGTAAGGCACAGGTGAGTGTATGTGTGTGACATGTAAGGTACGTAGGGCACAGGTGAGTGTACGTGTGTGACATGTAAGGTATGTAGGGCACAGGTGAGTGTATGTGTGTGACATGTAAGGGACGTAGGGCACAGGTGAGTGTATGTGTGTGACATGTAAGGTACGTAAGGCACAGGTGAGTGTATGTGTGTGACATGTAAGGTACGTAGGGCACAGGTGAGTGTACGTGTGTGACATGTAAGGTATGTAGGGCACAGGTGAGTGTACATGTGTGACATGTAAGGAACGCAGGGCACAGGTGAGTGTATGTGTGTGACATGTAAGGTATGTAGGGCACAGGTGAGTGTACATGTGTGACATGTAAGGAACGCAGGGCACAGGTGAGTGTACATGTGTGGCATGTAAGGGACGCAAGGCATAGGTGAGTGTATGTGTGTGACATATAAGGTACGTAGGGCACAGGTGAGTGTACATGTGTGACATGTAAGGAACGCAGGGCACAGATGAGTGTATGTGTGTGACATGTAAGGTAAGTAGGGCACAGGTGTGTGTTCATGTGTGCAGAGGCGTAACTAGAAACCACAGGGCCCAGGTGCAAGAATCTAAGAAGGGGCCCCACCCCACCCCCCAAAAAAAGTGAATTTGATACATATCTTTTTTTTATTTTTTTTACATTTAACACAGAAAAAAAATGTGAATCAGATTACATGTCTGCAAAAGGAGGTACCCTGTGCCCACAGTCTGTGAGATGGTCTGACCCCCTATTACTGTATATAGTGACACTGTTTAACCCACCAGTACTGTATATAGTGAGTCAGTGACACAGTCTGTAATCTGCCGGGGAGATGGCTGGCCTGACCCTACCCGCCCCAGTACTTTATAAAGTGACCACAGTAGTCTGTGACATGGTCCAGCCCCCCGTACTATATATAGTGGTACTGAATAGTGACACTGTTTACCCCCTGCCCCCCCATACTGTATTAACAAGGTCTGTAATTTGCTGGTTCCACAAACATACACACACATACAGTACATGCATACATACACACATATACACATATACACACACACACACACATACATAAATACACACAGTCACATACATAAATACATACACACACACATATAAACACCAATGGGTAAAACAGAAAGACTAACCCCTGTAGTCAGAGACACTAGTGAAGCATCATGTCACACTCACATGATATCAGTGCAGGCAGTGGCAGGTCAACGTTTTTTATTGTAAAATATATAATTGCGACCTCTGCACCCCCTGTAGTTTCGCCCCTGCGTGTGTGACATGTAAGGAATGCAGGGCACAGGTGAGTGTATGTGTGTGACATGTAAGGGACGTAGGGCACAGGTGAGTGTAAATGATTGGTGTGAGTGCCTCCCTAAATGACAGTGTTAAGATAAATACCCCAAAAAAGTCTACACACAAATCTCAAAAAAATATGAGACACAATAGAAAATAGAGGATATGGGGAAGCGCCCCAGATAGAGCTTACTGTCTCCTATAATAAAATAAGTGCTTAAGCACAGAGTAAACACTATTGAAAACTAAGTGCATTATATAGATTCATAAAGAACAGGCCAATTGCCTATGAAATTAGTTAATATAAACCAAGAAAGATTTAAAAATAAATATTAAAACATTTATTCCACATCATGGCATGATATTATTAATAATCAATTACATAAACAGGTGGCCCTCGTTTTACAACGGTTCAATTTACACCGTTTCAGAATAACAACCTTTTTTTCAAGTCATGTGACTGCTATTGAAAAGCATTGAGAAGCAGTGCATTTATTAAAATAGCCAGTAGGTGGAGCTGTCCGCTTGTGTTGCAGCAAAGCCAAGCAAGCTGAAATTAATCAGTTTAACCAGACCTGAGCTATCGAGCAGATTTCAAAGGAACAAGATCTTCCTGTCTATAAATCAGTCCAGATTGGAATGCATAGAAAGAACTGTTTGCAGAAAAATGCAACTGAAGTCTGTGTTGTGTGATTATTTTATTAGGTTTATAATGTTGTTTAGCAAATGTTTTTGTTCATTTAACTTAGTTTAATTATATATTATGTGTTGTGTGATTATTGTATTAGGTTTATAATGCTGTTTAGCATTTAAAGTCTTCATTTCAAAGCTTTAAAAATAATGTATTAGGTGTTACTTATGACAATTTTGAGAGGGGCCTGGAACTTATCTCCCTCACTTCCCATTGACTTACATTATAAACTGGGTTTCAATTTACAACGGTTTCGATTTACAACCATTCCTTCTGGAACCTAACCCCGGCGTAAACTGAGGGCTACCTTGTATATGACAATAGATAAGATGCCGGCATCTAAAAATAAAAATATGATAACTGTGCACAATAAAATTGGCCAAAAAATCGATAATAAGGTATAACGTATTTTATGTTGCGTCAGAGAATTAGGTACAATGTCTGGCACACAATCTATGCCCTGAGATAGTTATTAAGTTGCGTGTCTAGCTAATTGATGTTCCAGCATATGTGGCTTTATGAGTACCTTAACCCAAGCGCTTGGGAACGCTGGGTGTGTGATCAAGCTGTTTTAGTCAGTGTAAGGAAATATCCAGACTCCTCTGTGAGTGAGAATGCTGGGGAAGGTACGTTATTAACGGTCTACAGGAGTGTCCCAGTCTGCGGGAATATCCCAGTCACGTGACTTCTGATCTTTCTTGTAATTGGTTGTAACAGATTACACTTGGATTTTTTCTTTGAAACAAAATTTCTTCTGCCTTGTTACCGTTGTTTGGGGTTTTCACAGAAAGTGAAGTATACGATCCTCT
The DNA here is from genome assembly GCF_027579735.1 of Bombina bombina. Classification (NCBI taxonomy): domain Eukaryota; kingdom Metazoa; phylum Chordata; class Amphibia; order Anura; family Bombinatoridae; genus Bombina; species Bombina bombina. The sequence continues at coordinate 796,652,423 of NC_069502.1, read as the reverse complement.
TAGGATTTTTCACAACCTCGGTGATGAACAGTCCAAAAGGTGATGTTTCAAAAGGAGATGTTTCAAAGAGCACCACAGCAGGAATTATAAAGCCACTCATTCTGTGCACGAAGTGCTTAGTGTACCTGTTCAGCTCTGTGTGCTCCTTAGAGCAATTCTGAAATGGAAGTAAGTAAGTTGGAGCGCCTCAACAGGTTTAAGCAGTCAATACTCATTAGTGACACAAAGTGTATTTCTTGCCCCCATTCTGCTCTTACTGATATTAAACTTCTCTTGTGTGTGTATAGAGTAAGCAAATCTACACGTTTCTGCAGTTAACCCTGCCTTTATGTGTGACATGTAAGGAACGCAGGGCACAGGTGAGTGTATGTGTGTGACATGTGAGGGACGTCGTAGGCACAAGTGAGTGTATGTGTGTGACATGTAAGGAACGCAGGGCACAGGTGAGTGTACATGTGTGACATGTAAGGGACGTAGGGCACAGGTGAGTGTACATGAGCAACGTGTCTCTGTGAAACAGTGCACAGGTAAGTGTATGTATGTGATGTGTCTGACATTTAGAGCCACTACTCCCGCTCAATAAAACGCATAGATGAAAGCTCACCTGCTATTTGTGGTGATTGTGATATAACTTATGTAGGGCTGAATTCTAAATACAATGAATGCAAAAGACTGAAGACTGCTTCAGCACAAGGGTATGAAATGGCTCAGCGGTGAAAAGGTTAAACTTGCTAATTTCCATTATTTCTATTCCTTTTTTTCTTTTATTGAAGAAGTAGAAAATATTTTTGACTTGAACTATATAAATCCCTTTATATACTGTATCTGATGTTTCTATCATATCACTGTGGTACATTCTCTCACCCAGACAATACATGTTAAGATTATTAAATATAGTGAGGTTTTAATAAGCAATGGAAAATGGATATTAATTTTTAAACCCTGTAATAAAGTCTCACATGGGAATTCTGATTGGTTACAATGAGGCTGTATTTGCAGCTAGTAAAGTAACTGATTCCCAGCTAACTTGCTTTACTCCTTGACACATGTATTTACTCTTGTGCTAATGTAATTAAATGGAATTTCTTTCATGTAATTGGCAAGAGTCTATGATATAGTGACGTATGGGATATACAATCCTACCAGGAGGGGCAAAGTTTCCCAAACCTCAAAATGCCTATAAATACACCCCTCACCACACCCACAATTCAGTTTTACAAACTTTGCCTCCTATGGAGGTGGTGAAGTAAGTTTGTGCTTGATTTTCTTTGATGATATGCGCTTCTCAGCATTTTGAAGCCCGATTCCTCTCAGAGTACAGTGTTTGTCAGAGGGATGTGAAGGGAGTATCCCCTATTGATTCTATGGTTTTCCTCATTAGAAATCTTTTCAAAGGTTCTCTGTTATCGTTCGTAGAGATTCATCTCCTACCTCCCTTTTTCAGATCGACGATATACTCTCATATTCCATTACCTCTACTGATAACTGTTTCAGTACTGGTTTGGCTATCTGCTATATGTGGATGGGTGTCTTTTGGTAAGTATGTTTTCATTACTTAAGACACTCTCAGCTATGGTTTGGCACTTTGTGTATTAATATAAAGTTTTAAATATATGTATTGTACTTATATTTGCCATGAGTCAGGTTTATGTATATTTCCTTTTGCAGACTATCAGTTTCAAAATTGGGAAACATATTTAGGAAGTTATTTTTTCTTACCTGGGGTATAGTCTTTTCTTCAAATTGACTGCTTTTTCATAAATTTTGCGACAAAATTAGGCTTGCAAAGTCGCAAAATGCTGATATTTATTGCGTCATTCTTAGCGCGAGAATTTTTTTGGCGCAAAGGTATGTTCGGTGACGCGATTCATCATTTCCGGCATCTTAGTTGATTCCAGGATTCCTTGCACAAGGTTGCATCTGCCATGACGCGAGTTGCGTCATTTCCAGATGTTAGCGCCAAAAAATTTCATTTTGTGTTGCGCGTCATACTTGGGGCCAAATAATTGAATTATTTAAACCCCACTTCCAATATGCCTCTTGCCTCTTTTTATGCTCAGAGGGCTATGCTATTTGCATTTCTTTCCCATTCCTCAGACAAGGGTCACCTTTTTAGGTTTCCAGATAGATTCAGTGTCCATGACTCTGTCTCTAACAGACAAAAGACGGATAAAATTGGTTTCAGCTTGTCAAAACCTTCAGTCTCAGTCATTCCCTTCAGTGGCTATGTGCATGGAAGTTTTAGGTCTCATGACTGCATCGGACGCGATCCCCTTTTCTCGTTTTCATATGAGACCTCTTCAGCTTTGTATGCTGAATCAATGGTGCAGGGATTATACAAGGATATCACAATATCCTTAAATCCCAATGTTCGAGACTCTCTGACTTGGTGGTTAGATCACCATCGTATAGTTCAAGGGTCCTCTTTTGTTCGTCCAACCTGGACTGTAATCACAACATATGCAAGTCTTTCAGGTTGGGGAGCTGTCTGGGGATCTCTGACAGCACAAGAGGTATGGAAATCTCAAGAGGCGAGGTTACCAATCAATATTTTAGAACTCTGTGCTATTTTCAGGGCTCTTCAGGTTTGGCCTCTGTTGAAGAGAGAACCATTAATTTGTTTTCAGACAGACAATTTCACAACTGTGGCATATGTCAATCATCAGGGTGGGACTCACAGTCCCCTAGCTATGAAAGAAGTATCTTGGATACTTTCTTGTGCGGAATCCAGCTCTTGTCTAATTTCTGCGGTACATATCCCAGGTGTAGACAATTGGGAAGCGGATTATCTCAGCCGTCAGACTTTACATCTGGGGGAGTGGTCTCTCCATCCAGATGTGTTTTTTCAGATTGTTCAGATGTGGGGTCTTCCAGAAATAGATCTGATGGCTTCCCATCTAAACAAGAAACTTCCCAGGTACTTGTCCAGGTCCAGGGATCCTCAGGCGGAGTCGGTGGATGCGTTAGCAGTTCCTTGGTTTTACCAACCTGCTTATATCTTCCTGTCTCTAGTTCTTCTTCCAAGAGTGATCTCCAAGATCATCCTGGAACAATCGTTTGTGTTTCTGGTAGCACCAGCGTGGCCTCACAGGTTCTGGTATGCGGATCTTGTCCGGATGTTCAGTTGCCAACCTTGACCACTTCCTTTAAGACCAGACCTTCTGTCTTAAGGACTGTTTTTCCATCAGGATCTCAAATCATTAAATTTGAAGGTATGGAAATTGAACGCTTAGTGCTTAGTCATAGGGGTTTCTCTGACTCAGTGATTGATACTATGTTACAGGCTCGTAAATCTGTTTCTAGGAAGATTTATTATCAAGTTTGGAAGACATATTTCATGGTGTTCTTCTCATAAATTCTCCTGGCATTCTTTTAGAATTCCTAGAATTTTACAGTTTCTTCAGGATGGTTTGGATAAAGGTTTGTCTGCAAGTTCCTTGAAGGGACAAATCTCTGCTCTTTCTGTTTTATTTCACAGAAAGATTGTTAAGCTTCCTGATATTCACTGTTTTGTGCAGGCTTTGGTCCATATCAAGCCTATCATTAAATCAATCTCTCCTCCTTGGAGTCTTAATTTGGTTTTGAAGGCTTTGCAGGCTCCTCCTTTTGAGCTTATGCATTCTTTGGATATTAAACTACTTTCTTGGAAAGTGTTGTTCCTTTTGGCTATCTCTTCTGCTAGAAGAGTTTCCAAATTAGCTGCTCTTTCTTGTGAGTCTCCTTTTCTGATTTTCCATCAGGATAAGCCAGTTTTGCAGACTTCATTTAAATTTTTACCTAAAATTGGGAATTCTAACAACATTAATAGGGAAATTGTTGTTCCCTCTTTGTTCCCTAATCCTAAGAAATCTTTGTAGAGATCCTTACATTCTCTGGATGTTGTAAGAGCTTTGGAATATTATGTTGAAGCTACTAAAGATTTCAGGAAGACTTCTAGTCTATTTGTTGTCTTTTCTGGTCATAGGAAAGGTCAGAAAGCTTCTGCCATTTCCTTGGCATCTTGGTTAAAGCTTTTGATTCATCAGGCTTATTTGGAGTTGGGTCAGGCCCCGCCTCAGAGAATCACAGCTCATTCTACTAGATCAGTTTCCACTTCATGGGCTTTTTGGAATGAAGCTTCAGTTGATCAGATTTGCAAAGCAGCAACTTGGTCTTCTTTGCATACATTTACTAAATTCTACCGTTTTGATGTATTTGCTTCTTCGGAAGCAGTTTTTGGTAGAAAAGTTCTCCAGGTAGCTGTTTCACTTTGATTCCTCTGCTTATGTTTTAATTTTTTTCTTTTTATTTATGAGAAAAACCTATTTTTTTGGATGTGGATTCAATTTTTTCAGCGGAAAATTGCTGTTTTTATTTTTATCCCTCCCTCTCTAGTGACTCTTCTGTGGAGTACCACGTCTTGGGTATTACTATCCCATATGTCACTAGCTCATGGACTCTTGCCAATTACATGAAAGAAAACATAATTTATGTAAGAACTTACCTGATAAATTCATTTCTTTCATATTGGCAAGAGTCCATGAGACCCACCCTTTTTATGGTGGTTATGTTTTTTTGTATAAAGCACAATTATATTTCCAGTTCCTTTTTCTCCTACATTGGTGTATCCGGTCCACGGCTTCATCCTTACTTGTGGGATATTCTCATTCCCTACAGGAAGTGGCAAAGAGAACACACAGCAGAGCTGTCCATATAGCTCCCCTTAGGCTCCGCCCCCCAGTCATTCTCTTTGCCGCTCTAACTAGTAGCATCTCCACGGGGGTGGTAAAGAGTATGTGGTGTTAGTTGTAGTTTTTTATTTCTTCTATCAAGAGTTTGTTATTTTAAAATAGTGCCGGCTTATACTATTTACTCTGCAGCAGAAAGTGATGAAGATTTCTGCTAAGAGGTATATGATTTTAGCACCAGTAACTAAAATCCATGGCTGTTCCCACGCAAGACTGTTGAAACCAGAGAACATCAGTTGGGGGGAACAGTTTGCAGGCTTAACTGCTTCAGGTATGATCAGTCATTTTTCTAACAAGACCATGTAATGCTAGAAGACTGTCAGAAATTCCCTCTGGGATAGGTAAGCCATTTTTCTTAGAATAAATTGATGGCTTATATTAAGGGCTCTGTGCTGGTTGACACTAATTGTGGGCTTAATCGATTGCTTTTTAGCATGTTTTGGCTATAAATAAGGTGTTTTTTTCAAACTTTAAAACACTTTTGGGGTTTAATTTGCGCCTGGCACTTAGTTAGACACCTAATCTAGTCAGAAAGGCCCCTCCACTCTGGAATGAAGAGGGAGGAGGCCTCATTTTCGCGCCTCAATTGCGCAGTGTTTTTTGACTAGGCAGTTCATGCAGCTTCACGTGGGGAGTCCAGAGGCTCAGAAAAGGACTCCAGAGAGGCTTATTTGCTACCAAAATAATCCCTAAGGAAGGTAAAGGCCACAGTGGAAGCTGTGGCAGGGGACTGTACTGTGTTAACCGGTTAATAACTGTTATTAGCTCCGGTTTGGGCATTGAGGGGTTAATTGGTCTGAAAACTTGTGTGCAATCTTTTCAAAGCATTAAGACACTGTGGTGAAAATTTCATTAAAATCGGATGTTTATTTGATGGTTTTTTGATGTTTCAGTAATAAAGTGTGCACTTTTATTATTTAACCCCTTAGTGACCAGACCACTTTTCAATTTGTTGACCATCTGGGACCAAGGCTATTTTTGCATTTCTGCGATGTTTGTGTTTAACTGTTATTTTCCTCTTACTCATTTACTGTACCCACACATATTATATACCGTTTTTCTCGCCATTAAATGGACTTTCTAAAGATACCATTATTTTCATCATATCTTATAATTTACTATAAAAAAATTATAAAATATTAGGAAAAAATGAAAAAACACACTTTTTCTAACTTTGAGCCCTAAAATCTCTAACACATCTACAACCATCATAAAATACCAATGCTAAACAGTTTCTAAATTTTGTCTTGAGTTTAGAAATACCCAATGTTTACATGTTCTTTGCTTTTTTTGCAAGTTATAGGGCAATAAGTACAAGTAGCACTTTGCTATTTCAAAACCATGTTTTTGCAAAATTGGCGATAGTTACATTGTAACACCAATATCTGTCAGGAATCCCTGAATAACCCTTCAAATGTATATATTTTTTAAAAGAAGACAACCTAAGGTATTAAACTTGGGGTATTTTGACTTTTTTCATGCAACCATTTTACCACCAATCTATGCCAAAGTTTGGGGGGGGGGGGAAATAATTTGATTTTTTGACAAATAGCAATTTAAGAATACATTTACTGATAAAATGTTAAGGGTTACTGCCAAATAACACCCTAATATGTCTTCAGTAGCATCTCCTGGGTACAGTGATACCACCCATGTATAGGTGTGTCGGGTTCTCTGTGGGCTAAAAGGCCTTATTTTTATAGAGCTCATTCCAGTTTTTCAACTTGGAATTTTCACATCGGTCGTCATGCACCCATGTCCTATTTGGGACATTTCTGAAGCTGGCCAATGGAATTTACCGCCATCAAACCATATATTTTTGAAAAGTAGACACCCTAGGGTATTTAAAATGCTGGTATTTTAACACTTTCCATGCACTAATTCAACCACTAGTCTTTGTCAAACTTTAGGGTAGTTATTTTTTTGTGTTATTTTTCACACACATTGTATTTTAGGCATGGATTTTCAGTTCCTGTTATGTGTTACTGCCAAAAAACATCTCAATATGTGTTCAACAACATCTCCTGAGTACAGTGATACCACCTATGTATAGGTGTGTCGGGTTCTCTGGGGGCTAAATGGCCTTATTTTTAGGTAGCGCATTCCAGTTTTTCAACTTGGAATTTTCACATTGGTCATCATGCACCCATGTCCTATTTGGGACATTTCTGAAGCTGGCCAATGGAATTTACCCCCATCAAACCATATATTTTTGAAAAGTAGACACCCTAGGGTATTTCAAATGCTGGTATTTTAACACTTTCCATGCACTAATTCAACCACTAGTCTTTGTCAAACTTTTGGGTAGTCATTTTTTTGTGTTATTTTTCACACACATTGTACTTTAGGCATGTATTTTCAGTTCCTGTTATGTGTTACTGCCAAAAACCACCTCAATATGTGTTCAACAACATCTCCTGAGTACAGTGATACCACCTATGTATAGGTGTGTCGGGTTCTCTGGGGGCTAAATGGCCTTATTTTTAGGTAGCGCATTCCAGTTTTTCAACTTGGAATTTTCACATCGGTCATCATGCACCCATGTCCTATTTGGGACATTTCTGAAGCTGGCCAATGGAATTTACCCCCATCAAACCATATATTTTTGAAAAGTAGACACCCTAGGGTATTTCAAATGCTGGTATTTTAACACTTTCCATGCACTAATTCAACCACTAGTCTTTGTCAAACTTTTGGGTAGTCATTTTTTGTGTTATTTTTCACACACATTGTAATTTAGGCATGTATTTTCAGTTCCTGTTATGTGTTACTGACAAAAAACACCTCAATATGTGTTCAACAACATCTACTGAGTACAGTGATACCACCCATGTATAGGTGTGTCGGGTTCTCTGGGGGCTAAAAGGCCTTATTTTTAGGTAGCACATTCCAGTTTTTCAACTTGGAATTTTCACATCGGTCATCATGCACCCATGTCCTATTTGGGACATTTCTGAAGCTGGCCAATGGAATTTACCCCCATCAAACCATATATTTTTGAAAAGTAGACACCCTAGGGTATTTCAAATGCTGGTATTTTAACACTTTCCATGCACTAATTCAACCACTAGTCTTTGTCAAACTTTTGGGTAGTCATTTTTTTGTGTTATTTTTCACACACATTGTACTTTAGGCATGGATTTTCAGTTCCTGTTATGTGTTACTGCCAAAAAACACCTCAATATGTGTTCAACAACCTCTCCTGAGTACAGTGATACCACCCATGTATAGGTGTGTTGGGTTCTCTGGGGGCTAAAAGGCCTTATTTTTAGGAAGCCCATTCCATTTTTTCCACTTTGAATTTTCACATCCCATGCACCCATGTCCTATTTAAGACATTTCTGAAGCCGGCCAATGTAATTTACCTCAATCAAACCATATATTTTTGAAAAGTAGACATCCTAGGGTATTTCAAATGCAGGTATTTTAACACTTTCCATGCACTAATTCAACCACTAGTCTTTGTCAAACTATTGGGCATTCATATTTTTGTGTTATTGTTCACATACATTGTACTTTAGACATGGATTCACAGCTCCTGTTATGTGTTACTACCAAAGAAGACACCAATATGTGGTCACCAACATCTCCTGAGTTCAGTGATACCACCTATGCATAGGTTTGGTGGCTTGTTTGGGGGGTGCAATGCCAAATCTCTGACATGCGTTTGTGATTTTTTTTCACATTTAACATATTTTCTTTGCCTATCGTCTTTTTGGGGGGTCTTTTAACATACCCCAATTTATTTGTTTTCCATGAATGTGCATATATTTGAAAAGTTGACACCCCAAGGTATTGTATATGGTGTGCTTTGATGCCTTTGAAGCAACCGTTTTAGCCCAAAAAATTGGAGAAAGTGTATGGTGGTTATTTTTCAATTTTAACTTTTAAAAACGCATTGCTTTTTGACTATGATTTAGGAGAGACTGTTGTAAGTTATTGCAAAAGAATACTTCAGGTTGTTTTCTGCAAGGCACCCTGAGTACACCTATGCCCCCCATGCATAGGTTTGCCAGGATTTTGGGAAGGTTATGTTACAATTTTATGACTTGTGATTTTAGTTATTAACAATGAGAGTATTTCTTCTGATAGGCCTATCTTTAGTTTGTGGCCTATCGCATACCCCACTTTTATTTATTGCCTTGAAAGTGTATATTTTTTAAATGTTGACACCCCAAGGTATTGTATATGGTGTGCTTTGATGCCTTTGAAGCAATCGTTTTAGCCCAAAAAATTGGAGAAAGTGTATGGTGGTAATTTTTCAATTTTCATTTTTACAGACACATTGCTTTTTGACTATGATTTAGGAGAGACTGTTGTAAGTTATTACAAAAACATACTTCAGGTTGTTTTTTGCAAGGCACCATGAGAACACCTATGTCCCCCATGCATAGGTTTGACAGGGGTTTTGGTTAAAAAAAAAAAACAGGCCCAATTTTAGAAAAAAATAGAGTAGTGAAATGTAAAAATCTGGCACAGTAAAAGTAAAAAAAAAAAAAAAACATCTAACAGTAAACATAACCAAAAAAAAATAAATATATATATATATAACAGCAAATGTATTTATTTTTTTAAAAATTGACCATTGTATGGTACCGCTTGAAGCAGTCCCCAATGCAGAGTGCAGGCTGTCCAGGGCAATCAGGACAGTGATATATGGTGTCCCTTCTCTTCCCCCTCTTGGTACAGACATTTTTTTTGTGGTTTCTGCTTTGCGGCAGTAGGGGGGATTTTAAAAATAAAATGAGTAGCCCCAACTCTGCTCTCTCCCATCACCGCCCGGGGAGCAGGTGCATCATGGTACAAAATCCTAGTAATAATCTGGAGCTGAAACTGTAAAAAAGTTTTTTTAACTCTGGGGTTTGCTTTTTTGAACAACAAAAAAGCGTTGTGGGTTGCAATCTGCATTAGGTAAATTGCAACCTTTTTGTACCAGGCCCTTGTCTTCCGCATAATTAGGTAGGGCTGCAGCAGCTGATCAGCCAGATCAACCCCACCCATATGCCGGTTATAAGACTTGATGCACACTGGCTTCCTTATGATCTCAGCTCTGCCACGTACAGAAACCGCCACCGTCCTCTCTGTGTGGATGGTGGTAAGAAGGTATACATCCTTCTTGTCTCTGTACTTAAGTGCCAACAGCTCCTCTTGGCGCAGAGCTGAGGTCTCCCCCCTTCGTAGCCGGGTGCGTACAAGTTGTCCTGGGAAACCTGCGCGGTTCTTTTTAATTGTACCGCAAGCTACTGTATCAAAACAATACAGTAGCTTGAACAAAAGGACACTTGTATAAAAATTGTCTAAGTACAAGTGATACCCTTTGTTCATTAGGGGTAATATCAGGTCCCAGACAATCTTGCCAGTGGTTCCCATATGTTCTGGGCAACCTGGAGGGTCAAGGTGGCTATCCTTTCCCTCATACACCCGGAAGGCCTGAGTATACCCAGTCTCGCTGTCACAGAGCTTATACACCTTTACCCCATATCTGGAGCGTTTGGAAGGAATATACTGCTTGAATCCCAGCCTTCCCTTATACTTCATTAGGGATTCATCAACGCATATATTCCTTCCAGGTGTATAAGCCTCTGCAAACCTGGCAGAAAAGTGGGTTATCAGGGGGCGGATTTTATACAGCCTGTCAAATTGGGGATGCTCCCTAGGGGGGCACAGGCTGTTGTCGCTGAAGTGCATGAAATGCAGAATCATTTCATACCTCTTCCTCGACATAGTCTGGGAGAAAATGGGGGTAGAGCAGATGGGGCTACTACTCCAGTAGGAGCGAATGGAGGGTTTCTTTATGATACCCATCAGCATAGTCAATGCCCATTGCTGCTTTGCCAAATATGTTCCAGGCTTTGCAGCACGGAACTGATGGGCATATAAATTAGTTTGGGCGACAATGTTCCCCAATATATCATCGCCCAGAAACACTTCCAGAAACTGCTGGGGGCTAAAACCTGCCACATCTATATTTATGCCAGCATTTGCTGTGAAGGGTGGGATATCTGGCCTCTGGAGATGAGGCGTTACCCACACTTCAGCAGCAATGGCAGCAACACGCCTCCTTCTGGCAGGGGGGGCTGGCGGGGGGGGTAGCAGGGGGGCTGGCAGGGGGGCTAGCAGCCACAGATACATCACTATCAGTTGAGACTGCATCTAGTGATGTATCTGAGCACATGGCAGGGTCAAAATTGGGGTCTGAGTCAGAAATAGAGGCATCTGACTCTGACGCAAGGATGGCATACGCCTCCTCAGCACTATATCTTTTCTGTGACATTTTTGTATCTGTCACAGAAAACAATTACTAAAAAAAATTAAATTAACTAAATTAATTAACTAAATTAACTAGCAAAAAAGTACAGCTATGCTACTGCCAGTGATTTATAGCGATCACTGGCAAGCTAGGGGTTAATGGCTCTGAAAATTAAATTAAATTAACTAAATGTTTCTGAAAAGAGCCTTTGGGTTTTTAAAAAATTACAACAACAAAATTAACCCCTAAAAAAATGCACAGACAGCAAAAAAGTACAGCTATGCAACTGCCAGTGATTTATAGCGATCACTGGCAAGCTAGGGGTTAATGGCTCTGAAAATTAAATTAACTAAATGTTTCTGAAAAGAGCCTTTGGGTTTTTAAAAAATTACAACAACAAAATTAACCCCTAAAAAAATGCACAGACCGCAAAAAAGTACAGCTATGCAACTGCCAGTGATTTATAGCGATCACTGGCAAGCTAGGGGTTAATGGCTCTGAAAATTAAATTAAATTAACTAAATGTTTCTGAAAAGAGCCTTTGGGTTTTTAAAAAATTACAACAACAAAATTAACCCCTAAAAAAATGCACAGACAGCAAAAAAGTACAGCTATGCAACTGCCAGTGATTTATAGCGATCACTGGCAAGCTAGGGGTTAATGGCTCTGAAAATTAAATTAAATTAACTAAATGTTTCTGAAAAGAGCCTTTGGGTTTTTAAAAAATTACAACAACAAAATTAACCCCTAAAAAAATGCACAGACAGCAAAAAAGTACAGCTATGCAACTGCCAGTGATTTATCGCGACCACTGGCAAGCTAGGGGTTAATGGCTCTGAAAATTAAATTAAATTAACTAAATGTTTCTGAAAAGAGCCTTTGGGTTTTTAAAAAATTACAACAACAAAATTAACCCCTAAAAAAATGCACAGACAGCAAAATGCAGCAAAAAAAAGTGCACCTATGCTACTGCCAGTGATATATAGTGATCACTGGCAAGCTAGGGGTTAATGGCTCTGAAAAGAGCCTTTGGTTCTATATTTTTTAACAAATAAAAGAAATAAATCTCTCTCTCTGCTAAATACAGGTCTCTCTCTCTCTCCAACAAAATGGCAAGTGAGGAGAGGGAGGGAGATCCACACTGATCATAGTCAATATTTACAAATATTGACATGATCAGACAAATGGGGTATTTTATTATTATTATTTTTTTTTGGGTGGGAGGCTCAGATTGGGTGACCCTAGCTTGCCCCTATGATGATGCAGGCTAGGGACACCCCCAGAGGCCCCATGATGCACTGGGCATCGCCATCTTGGATGCCTAGTGAAGGGGGAGGGGGGGCTATTTGGGCTTTTTTTTTTTTTTTTATCCGTTTTTTTTTTAAATTTTTTATTTATTATTTGATAACTAACTAAGTGCCTCGACCCACCGAGGCACTTAGCACACAAGCAGAGCATCAGAAGCGTGTCCGATCGCTTCCGATGCTCTGAAACACTGCCGGGCTCCACGTGGAGCAAAACCAGAAGTGATCACTCGTGGGGGAGTGATCAATCCGGTCCCGGCACTCGGCAACAGTATTGCAGGATGCCTAGACATCAAGGCAAGCCTGCAATACTGTTAGAGCAGCTGGAAGCGATTTCGATCGCTTCCAGTGCTCTGTTTAACCGACGACGTATGCCATACGTCCTCGGTCGTTAAGTGCTTTTTTTTTTGAGGACGTATGGCATACGTCGTCGGTCGTTAAGGGGTTAAAGAGACAGTAACGTTTTTGTCAAAAATAATTTTTATTGCATTGGAGTTCTGTTGATGTCTGTCAAACATGTCTGAACCTTCAGATAGCCTATGTTCTGTATGCTCAAAGTCCAAGGTGGTTCCCCCATTAAATTTATGTGTGAAGTGTGCCATAGCGTCCAAGCAGCTTAAGGACCATACAATCACACTTAAAAATATAGCCCAAGATGATTATTTAGCTGAAGGTAGTGAAGATAGCTCGCTATCCTCTCCTTCTGTGTCAATACCAGCTATGCCCGCGCAAGCGTTGCCCAGTACATCTAGCGCACCAATTGTGATTACTATGCAACAGTTAGCGACAGTAATTGATAATTCTCTTTCAGCATTTTTATCTAAACTGCCAGCTTTTCCTAGGAAGCGTGATTGCTCAGTTTTAAACACAGAAAATGAGCAAGCTGACGCAGAGGATAATTTATCTGTAGTGCCCTCACATCAATCTGACTTGGCGGTGAGGGAGGGCCTGTCTGAGGGAGAAATTTCTGACACAGGAAAAGTTTCTCAGCAGGCAGAGCCTGATACCATAGCATTTAAATTTAAACTAGAACACCTCCGCGCCCTACTTAAGGAGGTCCTAGCTACACTTGATGATTGTGAACCTTTGGTGGTCCCAGAAAAATTGTGTAAAATTGACAAATTCTTAGAGGTCCCAGTACACACTGATGCATTTCCGATACCCAAGAGGGTGGCGGATATAGTGACTAGGGAGTGGGAGAGACCAGGTGTACCTTTTGTTCCCCCCCCTATATTTAAGAAAATGTTCCCCATTGTTGACACCAGAAAGGACGCGTGGCAGACGGTCCCTAAGGTAGAGGGGGCAGTTTCAACACTAGCTAAACGCACGACTATACCAATAGAAGATAGTTGCGCTTTCAAAGATCCTATGGATAAAAAATTAGAAGGTTTGCTTAAGAAAATTTTTGTACAACAAGGTTTTCTTCTTCAACCAATTTCTTACATTATTCCTGTAACCCCGGCAGCGTCCTTTTGGTTTGAGGAATTAGAAAACTCGCTCCAGAAGGAGACTTCTTATGATGAAGTCATGGACAGAATTCACGCTCTGAAGTTGGCTAATGCCTTCATTACAGATGCCGCTTTTCAGTTAGCTAAATTAGCGGCGAAAAATTCAAGTTTTGCAATCGTGGCGCGCAGAGCGATTTGGCTAAAATCTTGGTCGGCGGATGTGTCGTCCAAAACAAAATTGCTTAATATTCCTTTCAAGGGTAAGACCCTATTCGGGCCAGAGTTGAAAGAAATTATTTCGGATATCACTGGGGGAAAGGGCCATGCCCTCCCACAAGATAGACCTTTCAAAGCTAAAAATAAGTCTAATTTTAGTTCCTTTCGCAATTTCAGGAACGGACCTGCTTCTACCTCTTCAGCCACTAAGCAAGAGGGTAACGCATCCCAGCCCAAACCAGCATGGAAACCATTGCAAGGCTGGAACAAAGGTAAACAGGCCAAGAAGCCTGCTGCTGCTGCTACCAAGACAGCATGAAAGGTTAGCCCCCAATCCGGGACCGGATCTAGTAGGGGGCAGACTTTCTCTCTTTGCTCAGGTTTGGGCAAGAGATGTTCCAGACCCTTGGGCACTAGAAATTGTCTCTCAGGGGTATCTTCTAGAATTCAAGGATTTTCCTCCAAAGGGAAGGTTCCACATGTCTCGCTTATCTTTAGACCAGATAAAGAGACAGGCGTTCTTACATTGCGTAGAAGATCTTTTAAAAATGGGAGTGATACACCCAGTTCCAATAGCAGAACAAGGGCTGGGTTTTTACTCAAACCTGTTTGTAGTTCCCAAAAAGGAAGGAACTTTCAGGCCAATTCTGGATTTAAAGATCCTAAACAAATTCCTCAGAGTTCCATCATTCAAAATGGAAACCATTCGGACAATTTTACCAATGATCCAGGAGGGTCAATATATGACTACCGTGGACTTAAAGGATGCGTACCTGCATATTCCTATCCACAAAGATCACCATTAGTTCCTAAGGTTCGCCTTTCTGGACAAGCATTACCAGTTAGTGGCTCTTCCCTTCGGATTGACCACTGCTCCCAGAATTTTCACAAAGGTGTTAGGGTCCCTTCTAGCGGTGCTAAGGCCAAGGGGCATTGCAGTAGCACCTTACCTAGACAACATTTTAATACAAGCGTCGTCCTTTCACAAGACAAAGGCTCATACGGACATTGTTCTACCCTTTCTAAGGTCTCACGGGTGGAAGGTGAACATAGAAAAGAGTTCACAAGGGTTCCCTTCCTGGGAACAATAATAGACTCGGTAGAAATGAAAATCTTTCTGACGGAGGTCAGGAAGTTAAAACTTTTGAACACCTGTCGAGTTCTTCAATCCATTCCACAACCCTCCATAGCTCAGTGCATGGAGGCAATAGGACTAATGGTTGCGGCAATGGACGTGGTTCCCTTTGCTCAAATTCATTTAAGACCATTGCAACTGTGCATGCTCAAACTGGAATGGGGATTATGCAGATTTGTCTCCCCAGATACAAATGGACCAGAAAACCAGAGACTCACTCCTCTGGTGGTTGTCTCAGGATCACCTGTCTCAGGGAATGAGTTTCCGCAGACCGGAGTGGATCATTGTCACGACCGACGCCAGCCTGTTAGGCTGGGGTGCAGTCTGGGAGTCCCTGAAAGCTCAGGGTCTATGGTCTCGGGAAGAATCTCTTCTCCCGATAAACATTTTGGAATTGAGAGCGATATTCAATGCGCTCCAGGCATGGCCTCAACTAGCGGAGGCCAAATTCATCAGATTTCAGTCGGACAACATGACGACTGTAGCGTACATCAATCATCAGGGGGGAACAAAGAGTTCCCTGGCGATGAGGGAGGTATCCAAGATTATCAAATGGGCGGAGGATCACTCCTGCCATCTATCAGCAATTCACATCCCAGGAGTGGACAACTGGGAAGCGGATTATCTGAGTCGTCAGACTTTCCATCCGGGGGAGTGGGAACTTCACCCGGAGGTTTTTGCCCAGTTAACTCAACTATGGGGCATTCCAGATCTGGATCTGATGGCGTCACGTCAGAACTCCAAAGTTCCACGTTACGGGTCCAGGTCCAGGGATCCCAAGGCGACATTAGTAGATGCCTTAGTGGCGACTTGGTCGTTCAATCTAGCTTATGTCTTTCCACCGTTTCCTCTTCTCCCCCGGGTAGTAGCCAGGATCAAACAGGAGAAGGCTTCGGTAATTCTGATAGCTCCTGCGTGGCCACGCAGGACTTGGTATGCAGACCTGGTGAATATGTCATCGGTTCCACCATGGAAGCTACCTTTGAGGCAGGACCTTCTAATTCAAGGTCCATTCGAACATCCAAACCTAGTTTCTCTGCAACTGGCTGCTTGGAGATTGAACGCTTGATTCTAGCGAAGCGTGGGTTTTCGGAATCAGTTATAGATACTCTGATCCAGGCTAGAAAGCCTGTCACCAGGAAGATTTACCATAAGATATGGCGGAAATATGAATCCAAGGGTTACTCATGGAGTAAGATTAGGATTCCAAGGATACTATCTTTTCTCCAAGAAGGATTGGAGAAAGGTCTATCAGCTAGTTCCTTAAAAGGACAGATATCTGCCCTGTCTGTTTTGTTACACAAGCGTCTGGCAGCCGTGCCAGATGTTCAGGCATTTGTACAGGCTTTAGTCAGAATCAAGCCTGTCTACAGACCTGTGGCTCCTCCATGGAGCCTAAATTTAGTTCTTTCAGTTCTTCAAGGGGTTACTATCTTGGAAAGTTTTGTTTTTGGTTGCTATTTCTTCTGCTAGAAGAGTTTCTGAATTGTCTGCTTTGCAGTGTAATTCACCTTATCTGGTGTTCCATGCAGATAAGGTTGTTTTGCGTACCAAACCTGGTTTTCTTCCAAAAGTAGTTTCTAATAAGAATATTAACCAGGAAATCATTGTTCCTTCTCTGTGCCCTAATCCAGCTTCTAAGAAGGAACGACTGTTACACAATCTTGATGTGGTTCGTGCTTTAAAATTCTATTTACAAGCAACTAAAGATTTCAGACAAACATCATCCTTGTTTGTTGTCTATTCTGGTAAGAGGAGATGTCAGAAAGCGACTGCTACCTCTCTTTCCTTCTGGCTGAAAAGCATTGTCAGGTTGGCTTATGAGACTGCTGGACAGCAGCCTCCTGAACGAATTACAGTTCATTCCACCAGAGCTGTGGCTTCCACATGGGCTTTCAAGAATGAGGCTTCTGTTGAACAGATTTGTAAGGCAGCGACTTGGTCTTCACTGCATACATTCACCAAATTTTACAAATTCTATACTTTTGCTTCTTCGGAGGCTATTTTTGGGAGAAAGGTTTTACAAGCAGTGGTGCCTTCCGTTTAGGTTACCTGACTTGTTCCCTCCCTTCATCCGTGTCCTAAAGCTTTGGTATTGGTTCCCACAAGTAAGGATGAAGCCGTGGACCGGATACACCAATGTAGGAGAAAACAGAATTTATGTTTACCTGATAAATTTCTTTCTCCTACGGTGTATCCGGTCCACGGCCCACCCTGGCATTTGATCAGGTTTAAATTTATTTTTCCAAACTACAGTCACCACTGCACCCTATAGTTCTCCTTTTTCTCCTAACCGTCGGTCGAATGACTGGGGGGGCGGAGCCTAAGGGGAGCTATATGGACAGCTCTGCTGTGTGTTCTCTTTGCCACTTCCTGTAGGGAATGAGAATATCCCACAAGTAAGGATGAAGCCGTGGACCGGATACACCGTAGGAGAAAGAAATTTATCAGGTAAACATAAATTCTGTTTTTGATGCTTTTTACTCCTTTTTCTATCACCCCACTACTTGGCTATTCGTTAAACTAAATTGTGGGTGTGGTGAGCGGTGTATTTATAGGCATTTTGAGGTTTGAGAAACTTTGCCCCTCCTGGTAGGATTGTATATCCCATATGTCACTAGCTCATGGACTCTTGCCAATGTGAAAGAAATGAATTTATCAGGTAAGTTCTTACATAAATTATGTTTTTTGTAACCAATATGACTGCTAGTAATAAAGGCTCAGGCGTATTTAACTTATATTACATAATTTTTCACATTTTGTTTTAAATTATTTTTTTAAAAGAGACAGAAATTGTAAAGAGTGATTTATTTATTCTTTTTTTTTTTTCAGGTAAAAACAATGCTAAGATTTCATGTAACACGGAACAAGCATCAGATCAGTGGCTGAGAAATAGACCAGAAGCTGCAGAGCAGGAAATATGTGATAATATAGGTACAGGTGAGTGTCTGTGACATGAAATATCAAATGTGGCGGCGCTGTGTCACCTCAGGGGATGCAAGCTGCTCTTTTCCTCTGTGAAATCTGCCTTCTTGCACAACCTGTAATACCGGCGCTATGGAAATCCCACGCAAAAACGTTATTTTTTTGAATGCGGGATTGACGTTTCGTTACAGGCTAAAATGCTTGGGGTATAGCTATACCGACAAGACTCGTAATGGCTGCATTACGGTTTTTACGCTGAAATGGCCATTTTTTCAGCTTTAAAACCGTAACACTAAACTCGTAATCTAGGTGCAAGGATTAACTTTTTTATGGGCTCTGCTTTATTTTAATATTAACCATTAGAGAAGGACACTGGGATTTTTGAAATCTAGTGTTTGGTGTTTGCTGCGGTACTACCCTTACAAATGTGGAATTTATTATTAAGGGTTGAAAGAAACACAAGAGGGCTAAGATTGCTAGTTTTGCGATCAGACCTGTCTGCGGATTTTTACCGCGTAAGCCTCACACTGGGGGAAGTCCTTTGATATAGATTCCACAGCGAATCTAGTAGAGGCGGTCTCTTCTGATTTTACGCCTCCTGGGACGCAGCCTTTCACACTGATCACGTGACGCTCCTTTCTCTATGCCTGGAGTGGTGTCGGCTACGCAGTAGAATATAGCAGAACAGAGTTTTGTGATTTAGAATTCTCCATCTCGGCCTTCATTTTGTATCATCGCAGGAGCAAGAGGAGGTAAGCACCTCAGTTACGGCTGAGGTGTGGAGGTCCTGGGATCATTGTTTTTTTATGCTAAAAAGTTAATACAAAATTTAGCAGCTTCATCTTCATTTCCCCTGCTGAGGACTCTTGTTATAATTACTAAGTATTTAGATCCCCTTGGTTTTTTGTTACACATATGCAAGAGGGGGTTAAAATCTCACACAGAGTTTTTTAAAGGAACAGTACACAAATACTGTTTCTTTTTTCTCTTTATTTTTTAAGGTTATGTCTGACATGAAGCAGGAGTCTGCTCTCATGAATCAGTGTATATTGTGCTTAGAGGCACAAATTGCTGCGCCTATGCAATTTTGTTCTTCATGTGTTAAGAAGACATTGCAGTCTAAAGAAAAAAATTTCTATGCAGAGCCCAACGTCTCTCAGGACGTGGCTGTTCAGGCGTTTTCACAGTTTTATCCTGTTCATCCCAAGCCTCAATGGCGTCACATGCAGTGCCCTGCGTTTCCTCTCAGTCTCCGGGTAGAGTTTATTTGCAAGCAGAAATTGCTGCCCAGGTATCATCAGCGGTATCTGCGGCATTAGCTGCCTTTCCTATATTAAAGGGAAAACGCAAAAGGAAAATTAGAGATTCAGATAGTAAGGTTTCTGATCCAGCTCTAGCTACCCAAGTTGCAATACCTCATAAATCTGATGAGGATAATTTGTCAGTAGCCTCTGAGGGTGAAATCTCAGATTCAGACAGTGTAATGCCTTCTTCCGATGCTGAAGTTGTCACCTTCAGATTTAAGCTTGAACACCTTTGTGTACTGTTAAAGGAGGTTTTGGCTACACATCCTGCTGTGTGTATTGCCACTTTGACTAGCACGGCATCCTACTGGTTTGCTAACCTGTCTGATTCTTTTCAGGTGGAGACTACCCTGGATGAGATCCAAGATAGAATTAAGGCCTTTAAGCTAGCCAATTCCTTTATTTCTGATGCTATCATGCAGGTCATTAGACTGGGAGCTAAGTCTTCTGGTTCCGCGGTGCTTGCCCGCAGGGCTTTTTGGCTGAAGTTCTGGTCGGCTGATGTTTCTTCTAAGGTAAAGCTTCTGGCGATTTCTTACAAGGTTAAGACATTGTTTGGTCCTGGTCTGGCAGAAATTATTTCTGATATCATGGGTGGAAAGGGGTCTTTCCTGCCTCAAGATAAGAAGAATAGACCTAAAGGACGTCAAAGTAATTTTCGTTCCTTTCGTAACTTCAGAGGGAAGTCCTCCCCTTCTTCTTCCAAGCAAGAACAGTGCAAGTCCTCCTGGAGACCCACTCAGTCTTGGAATAAGGGGAAGCAATCTAAGAAGCCTGCAGCTGAATCTAAATCAGCATGAAGGGTTTGCCCCAGATCCGGGCTAGACTTTCTCAGTTCTCTCAAGCATGGATACAAGATGTCCCAGATCCCTAGGCTAGTGACATAGTATCACTGGGTTACAAATTAGAATTCAAGACTCTTCCTCCCAGAGGCAGGTTCTGCCTCTCAAGATTATCTGCAGACCAGATAAAAAGAGAGGCATTCTTGAAATGTGTACAGGATCTTTCCTCCCTGGGAGTGATAGTTCCTGTTCCAGTACAGGAACAGGGTCTGGGTTTCTATTCAAATCTGTTTGTGGTTCCCAAAAAGGAGGGAACTTTCCGACCTGTTTTAGACCTAAAGTGCCTAAACAACTTTCTCAGAGTACCGTCCTTCAAGATGGAGACTATACGCTCCATTATTCCTTTAGTGCAAGAGGGTTCATGATAACTATAGACCTAAAGGATGCATACCTTCATGTTCCCATTCACAGGGATCATCACAAATTTCTGAAATTTTCCTTTCTGGACAAATCACCAGTTTGTGGCCCTTCCGTTTGGTCTTTCCACAGCTCACAGAATATTCTCAAAGGTTCTGGGGGCTCTCTTGGCAGTGATCCGGTCTCGGGGAATTGCTGTGGCACCCTACCTGGATGATATATTGGTTCAGGCGCCATCTTTTCAACAAGCAAAATCTCACACAAAGATCTTCTTTTCTACATTCCCACAGATGGAAAGTGAACTTGGAGAAAAGCTCCCTTGTTCCAGCTACAAGGGTAGTCTTCTTAGGGACCATAATAAATTTCCTGTCGATGAAAATTTTTCTGACAGAGGTCAGAAATCCAAAATTATTTCCTCTTGCCTCTCTCTTCAGTCTGCTGTTCGATCTTCAGTGGCTCAAAGTATGGAGGTAATCGGTCTGGTGGTGGCTTCCATGGACATCATTCTCTTTGCTTGAGTCCATTTGAGAGCACTGCAACTGTGCATGCTCATACAAAGGCATGGGGATCATGCGGATCTGTCTTAGAAGATAGATCTAGATCAGTCGACAAGAAACTCTCTCCCGTGGTGGCTTTCTCAGCAACATTTGTCTCGGCACATGCTTTCGGAGACCTGCCTGGGTGATTGTGACCACGGACACCAGCCTACTGAGCTGGGAAGCAGTATGGGACTTATTAAAGGTGCAGGGACTTTGGACTCCGGAGGAGTCTACTCCCCCCATCAACATCTTGGAGTTGAGAGTGATTTACAATGCTCTGATGGCTTGGCCTCAGTTGTCCTTAGTCCGGTTTATCCGGTTCCAGTCAGACAACATAACCTCAGTGGCTTACATCAATCACCAGGGAGGAACTCTGAGTTCCTTAGCCATGAAGGAGGTGGCTCGGATTATTCAGTGGGCAGAAGCTCACAATTGCTTTCTATGTGCCATTCACATTCCAGGAGTCGACAACTGGGAAGTGGATTTCTTGAGCAGACAGACTTTTCATCCCGGAGAGTGAGAACTCCATCCGGAGGTGTTCTCCAGCTTAATCCTCAAATGAGTTGGATCTGATGGGGTCTCGGCAGAATGCCAAGCTTCCAAGGTACGGTTCAAGGTCAAGACATCCGCAGACTGCTCTAATAGATGCTCTGGCGGTTCCTTGGGATTTCAAGCTGGCATACCTGTTTCCTCCGTTTGCTTTCCTTCCACGATTCATTGCTCATATCAAACAGGAGAGGGCATCAGTGATTCTAATAGCCCCTGTGTGGCCTTGCAGGATCTGGTATGCAGACCTAGTGGAGATGTCGTCTCTCCCACCTTGGAGACTGCCTCTGATGAAGGACCTTCGGATTCAGGATCCCTTCTTTCATCCAAATCTCGTTTCTCTGAAGCCGACTGCTTGGAGATTGAACGCTTAGTTCTGTCTAAGCGTGGGTTTTCTGAGTCGGTCATTGAGACCATGATTCAGGCTCGCAAGTCTGTTACTAGAAAGATTTACCATATCTTTATCTTCTTCTTTATCTATTTTGCTACACAAGTGTCTGGCGGATGTGCCAGATGTGCAATCTTTTTGTCAGGCCTTGATCAGAATCAGGCCTGTGTTTAAGTCTGTTGCTCCTCCGTGGAGCCTTAACCTTGTTCTTAAAGTTTTGCAGCAGGCTCCGTTTGAGCAATTGCATTCCATAGATATTAAGTTGTTATCTTGGAAGGTTTTGTTTCTAATTGCTATTTTTTCTGCTAGGAGAGTCTCTTAACTCTCAGCCTTGCAGTGTGATATCTTATATTTCATGCTGATAAGGCGGTTCTTCATACTAAGTTTGGTTTTCTTCCTAAGGTGGTCTCGGACAGAAATATTAATCAGGAAATTGTTGTTTCTTCTCTATGTCCTAATCCTTCTTCTCATAAAGAACGTTTGTTGAACAACTTGGATGTTGTGTGTGCTTTAAAATTTTACTTACAGGCAACTAAGGATTTTCGCCAGTCTTCTGCCCTGTTTTGTTTGTTTCTCTGGGAAACGTAAAGGTCAGAAAGCTACTGCTACTTCTCTTTCTCTCTGGTTGAGAAGTATATTCCGTTTAGCTTATGAGACTGCTGGACAGCAGCCTCCTGAGAGAATTACGGCTCACTCCACGAGAGCTGTCTTTTCTTCTTGGGCTTTCAAAAATGAAGCTTCTGTGGAACAGATTTACAAGGCTGCAACTTGGTCCTCTTTGCATACTTTTTCAAAATTTTCAAAATTTGATACTTTTGCCTCGGCTGAGGCTTCTTTTAAGAGAAAGGTTCTTCAAGCGGTGGTGCCTTCTGTTTAGGTCTACCTGTCTTGTCCCTCCCTAGTCATTTGTGTCCTCTAGCTTGGGTATTGGTTCCCAATAGTAAACAATGCAGCCATGGACTCACCATATCTTAGGAAAGAAAACAAAATTTATGTTTACCTGATAAATTTCTTTCTTTCTGGATATGGTGAGTCCACGGCCCCCGCCCTTTATTTTAAGACAGTTAGTTTTGGCTAAACCTCAGGCACCTCTACACCTTGTGTTACTCCTTTTTTTCTCCATTTCCCTTCGGTCAAATGACTGGAGGTTGTGGGAAGGGGAGTAATACTTAACAGTTTGGCTGTGGTGCTATTTGCCTCCTCCTGCTGGTCAGGAGTGATATTCCCAACAGTAAATGATGCAGCCATGGACTCACTATATCCGGAAAGAAATACATTTATCACGTAAGCATTAAAAAAAAAAAAATTCTAGGGACTTTGTTAAAGAGCCATAAGCATGGATCTAATGGAATGTTATATTCCAGTATCTTACTCGATTCATGTAAGATTTTTTCCCATCTAGTTGTTAACATTGGGCATTGCCACCATATATGAGCCATATGACCTTTAGGAGAGCCACATCTCCAGTAGTTAGCAGTTTGCAGGTGGTATATTTTTTGACAGCGAGCGGGGGTTAGGTAACCGGAAAGATAGTTAAGCATGCTAAGGCACTGTGGCAGAGCTCTGTAGCAACCCAAGGGTTGCAGGTTCGATCCCCGGTGAGGTCCACTCAGCCTTTCATCCTTCCGAGGTCGATAAAATGAGCAGTGCCTTGAGACCCTTACGGGTGATTAGCCGCGCTTTACAAGAACCCAATACATACATACATACATCTCTATAAGATTTTAAGATTGAGTTCAATGAATCTGCTGGAGATGGAGGATTTTGTAATGCAAATATATATCGATAATGAGTCTGCAAAAGAGATGTCCCGTCCATCTGTCTATATAGTATGGGGTTTGTTCTGGGAGAGGTTGTTGTAGTATATTGTAGATTAGGGAGAGGGCATGTCTTGTAGGGGAGGATTTGGTGCAGAGAGATTCAAATGGAGTTAGAGATCTGATCATATTTCTGTTTTGGGGGTGATTTGAGATATGAGTGGCATTGTCTATAGAAAAGCCAGTTCTGAAAGGCGGGATAGCCCATGGCTATCAGGTCTGTGGGTGTTGTGGATTTTCGATCGTTTCCTAAATGAAATATTTGAAGGGATCTATTAGATGGGCCGAGGATCTTTTTTGGGTGTACAAGGCCTGGTGTGAATTCTGAGTTATGAGTCAAAGGTGTTAAGGGAGAAATTTTGGATGAGATATATGGATATATAATAAGGATCTTATCCCAAACTGTGAAAGTTTCTTTAAGAATTTGGGTCAAGTCTTTTAAGAATTTATTTCTGTCCTTAGGAGACCAACATAAGGCTCCTAAGTGCGGGGAATTAGTAATATTGTGTTCAAGTTGTACCCAGATCTTATTGTGTATATTACAGAACCAATCAGTAATATGTTGACGGAAGATCGATTGTCGGTATTTCTGGAGGTCAGGAACTCCCAAATCTCCTAAGGTCGTAGGGAGTTGCATCATTTTTTTTATTGATTCAGGCTTTGGACTGCTTCCAGATAAATTCAAGTATTTTGTTCTGTTGAGAGGAAATGAAGGTGTCTGGTAGTGGTATAGGGAGGGTTTGAAATAGATATAAAAGTCTAGGGAGGACATTCATTTTAACAATGTTAATTCTGCCTAGCCATGATATCCGTTTCCTCATCCAAAAGGATAGATCTGCAATTATATTCGATAGGACTGGTTTCTAGTTGCATGTAAAAAGGTCAAGAGGATTGGTGGTGAGGTTTATCCCTAGGTATTGTAGTGAGTGTAATTTCCATCGAAAAGTGCATATATTTCTGACTCTCTGTTCTTCTTGGGTTGGAAGATTAATGTTTAGTTTCTCAGATTTATTCTTATTAATAAGGAAGTTTGATGAGTGGCCAAAGTTCTCTAATTGTTGTATAATGTGTGGAATGGTTTCTAAAGGGTTGGTAATAAAGAATAAAATGTCATTTCTCCAACATAGGTGTGTCCGGTCCACGGCGTCATCCTTACTTGTGGGATATTCTCTTCCCCAACAGGAAATGGCAAAGAGCCCAGCAAAGCTGGTCATATGATCCCTCCTAGGCTCCGCCTACCCCAGTCATTCTCTTTGCCGTTGCACAGGCAACATCTCCACGGAGATGGCTAAGAGTTTTTTGGTCAGTAATAAAGTGTGTTCTGTTTAAAATTTAAAGTGACAGTAACGGTTTTATTTTAAAAACGTTTTTTGTGCTTTGTTGACAAGTTTAAGCCTGTTTAACATGTCTGAACCATCAGATAAACAATGTTCTATATGTATGAAAGCCAAT
The DNA here is from genome assembly GCF_027579735.1 of Bombina bombina. Taxonomy (NCBI): domain Eukaryota; kingdom Metazoa; phylum Chordata; class Amphibia; order Anura; family Bombinatoridae; genus Bombina; species Bombina bombina. The sequence goes on along the minus strand of NC_069502.1, from coordinate 796,627,173 downwards.
GTGTCTCCCCATTTAAATATATGTGATAATTGTGACATGGTGTCCAAACAAAGTAGGGACAATGATGCCACAGATAATAATAGTGCCCAAGATGATTCTTCAGATGAGGGGAGTAAGCATGGTACTGCATCACCCCCTTCTGTGTCTACACCAGTTTTGCCCACACAAGAGGCCCCTAGTACATCTAGTGCGCCAATACTTATTACTATGCAACAATTAACGGCTGTTATGGATAATTCTATTGCAAATATTTTATCTAAAATGCCTACTTATCAAAGAAAGCGCGATTGCTCTGTTTTAAACACTGAAGAGCAAGAGGATGCTGATGATAACGCTTCTGACATACCCTCACACCAATCTGAAGGGGCTAGGAGGGAGGTTTTGTCTGAGGGAGAAATTTCAGATTCGGGAAAAATTTCTCAACAAGCTGAACCTGATGTTGTAACATTTAAATTTAAATTAGAACATCTCCGCGCACTGCTTAAGGAGGTATTATCTACTCTGGATGATTGTGACAATTTGGTCATTCCAGAGAAATTATGTAAGATGGACAAGTTCCTAGAGGTTCCGGTGCCCCCCGATGTTTTTCCTATACCCAAGCGGGTGGCGGACATAGTAAACAAGGAATGGGAAAGGCCCGGCATACCTTTTGTGCCTCCCCCCTATATTTAAGAAATTATTTCCTATAGTCGACCCCAGAAAGGACTTATGGCAGACAGTCCCTAAGGTCGAGGGGGGCGGTCTCTACTCTAAACAAACGCACTACTATTCCCATAGAAGATAGTTGTGCTTTTTAAAGATCCTATGGATAAAAAATTAGAGGGTTTGCTTAAAAAAATGTTTGTTCAGCAAGGTTACCTTCTTCAACCAATTTCATGCATTGTTCCTGTCACTACGGCAGCGTGTTTCTGGTTAGAAGAACTAGAAAAAGTCGCTCAATAAAAGAATCTTCGTATGAGGAGGTTATGGACAGAGTTCATGCACTTAAATTGGCTAACTCTTTTATTCTAGATGCCGCTTTGCAATTAGCGAGATTAGCGGCGAAAAATTCAGGGTTTGCTATCGTGGCGCGCAGAGCGCTCTGGCTAAAGTCTTGGTCAGCGGATGTGTCTTCCAAGACAAAATTGCTTAACATCCCTTTCAAGGGCAAAACACTGTTTGGTCCTGATTTGAAATAGATTATTTCAGACATTACCGGAGGAAAGGGCCACGCCCTTCCTCAGGATAGGTCTTTTAAGGCTAGAAATAAGCCTAATTTTCGTCCCTTTCGCAGAAACGGACCAGCCTCTACTTCTACATCCTCTAAGCAAGAGGGTAATACTTCTCAACCCAAACCAGCCTGGAGACCGATGCAAGGCTGGAACAAGGGTAAGCAGGCCAAGAAGCCTGCCACTGCTACCAAAATAGCATGAAGGGATGGCCCCCGATCCGGGACCGGATCTGGTGGGGGGCAGACTTTCTCTCTTTGCTCAGGCCTGGGCAAGAGATGTTCAGGATCCTTGGGCACTAGAAATAGTTTCTCAAGGTTATCTCCTGGAATTCAAGGAACTACCCCCAAGGGGAAGGTTCCACAGGTCTCAATTATCTTCAAACCAAATAAAAAGACAGGCATTCTTACATTATGTAGAAGACCTGTTAAGGATGGGAGTAATTCATCCAGTTCCAATAAGAGAACAAGGGATGGGGTTTTACTCCAACCTGTTCATAGTTCCCAAAAAAGAGGGAACATTCAGACCTATTCTAGATCTCAAGATCCTAAACAAATTTCTCAGGGTTCCATCGTTCAAAATGGAAACCATTTGAACGATCCTTCCTACCATCCAGGAAGGTCAATTTATGACCACGGTGGATTTAAAGGATGCGTACCTCCATATTCCTATCCACAAGGAACATCATCAGTTCCTAAGGTTCGCTTTTCTGGACAAGCATTACCAGTTTGTGGCACTTCCATTCGGATTAGCCACTGCTCCGAGAATTTTCACAAAGGTACTAGGGTCCCTTCTAGCGGTTCTAAGACCAAGGGGCATTGCAGTAGTACCGTACTTGGACGACATCCTGATTCAAGCGTCGTCTCTGTCAAAAGCAAAGGCTCATACGGACATTGTCCTAGCCTTTCTCAGATCTCACGGATGGAAAGTAAACATAGAAAAAAGTTCTCTTTCCCCGTCAACAAGAGTTCCCTTCTTGGGAACAATAATAGACTCCTTAAAAAATGAGGATTTTTCTGACAGAGGTCAGAAAATCAAAACTTCTAAGCTCTTGTCAAGTTCTTCATTCTGTTCTTCGTCCTTCCATAGCGCAGTGCATGGAAGTAATAGGATTGATGGTTGCAGCAATGGACATAGTTCCTTTTGCACGAATTCATCTAAGACCATTACAACTGTGCATGCTCAGACAGTGGAATGGGGATTATACAGACTTGTCTCCGACGATTCAAGTAGATCAAAGGACCAGAGATTCACTCCGTTGGTGGCTAATCCTGGACAACCTGTCACAGGGAATGAGCTTCCGCAGACCAGAGTGGGTCATTGTCACGACCGACGCCAGTCTGGTGGGCTGGGGGCGCGGTCTGGGAACCCCTGAAAGCTCAGGGGTCTATGGTCTCGGGAAGAATCTCTTCTCCCGATAAACATTCTGAACTGAGAGCGATATTCAATGCTCTCAAGCTTGGCCTCATCTGGCCAAAGGCCAAATTCATAAGGTTTCAATCAGACAACATGACGACAGTTGCATATATCAACCATCAGGGGGGAACAAGGAGTTCCCTGGCGATGGAGGAAGTGACCAAGATAATTCAATGGGCGGAGGATCACTCCTGCCACTTGTCTGCAATCCACATCCCAGGAGTGGAAAATTGGGAAGCGGATTTTCTGAGTCGTCAGACATTCCATCCGGGGGAGTGGGAACTCCACCCGGAAATCTTTGCCCAAATAACTCAATTATGGGGCATTCCAGACATGGATCTGATGGCGTCTCGTCAGAACTTCAAGGTTCCTTGTTACGGGTCCAGATCCAGGGATCCCAAGGCGACCTCTAGTAGATGCACTAGTAGCACCTTGGACCTTCAACCTAGCTTATGTTTTTCCCACCGTTTCCTCTCATTCCCAGGCTGGTAGCCAGGATCAACCAGGAGAGGGCTTCGGTGATCTTGATAGCTCCTGCGTGGCCACGCAGGACTTGGTATGCAGACCTGGTGAATATGTCATCGGCTCCACCATGGAAGCTACCTTTGAGACAGGACCTTCTTGTTCAAGGTCCATTCGAACATCCGAATCTGGTTTCTCTCCAACTGACTGCTTGGAGATTGAACGCTTGATTTTATCAAAGCGTGGGTTTTCAGATTCTGTAATAGATACTCTGATTCAGGCTAGAAAGCCTGTAACTAGAAAAATTTACCATAAGATATGGAAAAAATATATCTATTGGTGTGAATCTAAAGGATTCCCATGGAACAAGATAAAAATTCCTAGGATTTTATCCTTTCTACAAGAGGGTTTGGAGAAGGGATTATCTGCAAGTTCTCTGAAGGGACAGATTTCTGCGTTATCTGTTTTACTTCACAAAAGGCTGGGCAGCTGTGCCAGACGTTCAAGCGTTTGTTCAGGCTCTGGTTAGAATCAAGCCTGTTTACAGACCCTTGACTCCTCCCTGGAGTCTTAATCTAGTTCTTTCAGTTCTTCAAGGGGTTCCGTTTGAACCCTTACATTCCGTAGATATTAAGTTATTATCTTGGAAAGTTTTGTTTTTGGTTGCAATTTCTTCTGCTAGAAGAGTTTCTGAGTTATCTGCTCTGCAGTGTTCCCCGCCCTATCTGGTGTTCCATGCAGATAAGGTGGTTTTGCGTACTAAGCCTGGTTTTCTTCCGAAAGTTGTTTCCAACAAGAATATTAACCAGGAGATACTTGTACCTTCTTTGTGCCCGAATCCAGTTTCAAAGAAGGAACGTTTGTTACACAATTTGGACGTAGTCCGTGCTCTAAAATTCTATTTAGAGGCCACTAAAGATTTCAGGACAAACTTCTTCTTTGTTTGTTGTTTATTCTGGTAAAAGGAGAGGTCAAAAAGCAACTTCTACCTCTCTTTCCTTTTGGCTTAAAAGCATTATCCGTTTGGCTTATGAGACTGCCGGACGGCAGCCTCCAGAAAGAATCACAGCTCACTCCACTAGGGCTGTGGCTTCCACATGGGCCTTCAAGAACGAGGCTTCGGTTGACCAGATATGTAAGGCAGCGACTTGGTCTTCACTGCACACTTTTGCCAAATTTTACAAATTTGATACTTTTGCTTCTTCAGAGGCTATTTTTGGGAGAAAGGTTTTGCAAGCCGTGGTGCCTTCCATTTAGGTGACCTGATTTGCTCCCTCCCTTCATCCGTGTCCTAAAGCTTTGGTATTGGTTCCCACAAGTAAGGATGACGCCGTGGACCGGACACACCTATGTTGGAGAAAACAGAATTTATGCTTACCTGATAAATTACTTTCTCCAACGGTGTGTCCGGTCCACGGCCCGCCCTGGTTTTTTTAATCAGGTCTGATGAATTATTTTCTCTAACTACAGTCACCACGGTATCATATGGTTTCTCCTATGCATATTTCCTCCTGTACGTCGGTCGAATGACTGGGGTAGGCGGAGCCTAGGAGGGATCATATGACCAGCTTTGCTGGGCTCTTTGCCATTTCCTGTTGGGGAAGAGAATATCCCACAAGTAAGGATGACGCCGTGGACCGGACACACCGTTGGAGAAAGTAATTTATCAGGTAAGCATAAATTCTGTTTTGCATATAGCATTATTTTATGGTGTTTATTCACGATCTGTATACCGGTGATGAGTGGGTGATTCCTAATTTTTAAGGCTAGTATTTCTATTACTCAGGCAAATAGTAAAGGACATAATGGGCACCCTTGCCTGGTGCCGTTCGATATGTTGAAGGGAGCCGATAGAGTCATTTACCCTTACTTGGGCTGATGGGGAGGAATACATAGCATAAGTTTTATTTATAAATTCTTGGCCTTTGCCCATTTTTAAAAGGATTGCCTTCAGGAACTGCAAACTGACATGGTCAAAAGCTTTTTCCACGTCAGTCGACAGAACCAAGAGTGGGATATTGTGGTTTTTGGCGTGTTCGATGAGGTTGACCGATCTTATGGTATTGTCTTTTGCTTCCCTAGAAGGGACGAAACCGACTTGATCGCTTTGTATAAGATCTGGAAGAACAAGGTTTAACCGGTTGGCAAGGAGTTAAGCGAATAATTTCAGATCAGTGTTCAATAATGATATGGGCCTGTAGTTTTCTACTTTTGTGATATCTTCACCCTGTTTGGGGATGATTGAAATGTGTGCCTCTAGGGAATGGGCAGAGAAGTGGTTAGAGTCTGATATTGAATTGAAAAGAGTGAGGAGAGAGGATGCCGGTGTAGTGTTTATAATAAAAATTGGTAAAGCCATCTGGGCCAGGGACCTTATCTATTGGGAGATCTTTTATAGCTTTTTGGATTTCCTCTAACAAAGTTGTCGGTCTAGGGAGCTTCTTTTGTTTTTGAGACACCGTAGTGATGGTAATGTCTAATAGATATTGGTTTAGTGGATGGTTGATGTCTTCAGGATCAGTTGGTGTAATGCTGTATTTATTACGTTTCAGGATCTATTTTTACAGAGTTAAGGATTTGTAAGATTTGAACTATTTTGTGTGTAGCCAGAGATTGTCACTAATATAAACATTTATCAAAGTTATAAACCTTTGGCAAATGATCTCATAACACTTATGATAAGATGAGGTTGTAAAGGGTTAAGCTCAGACCTTGTGCAACAAAGTGTTAAGTTGGAATAACAATTGTTACACACATTTAAGCAAAGGATACCAGCAAGCAAGTATGAAGCAGAGTGCAGTGCATTAGACAGGAAGAGGTTAACCTGTGTAACGGAATATAAGCAGTTAGAGACAGATGCGTGTAAGTTAGCCTGTTATGCTGTACATAGATATGGGGGAATCACACAGTACATTCTACGTGCGGAGGTAATACCTGGTAGGAGGTACGGGAGCCAGACACCGGTGCTGGAGTGGCGTTGAGAGCCAGAGCAGAGTTCTGCAGCCATAGACGCTGACACACAGATTCTGTGAAAACCGGAAATAGAGCTGGAGGTTAGGGGTTGTGAGTCGCGGTGAGTGTCTGTAGAGATTTAAAACTCAAATAAATACAGAGCTGGAGATCTGAGAGCCTGTTCTTTGGAAGGACACTATAGGAGGCTCTAGAGACGAAGGTAAGCAGCGGTAAAAGCAATAACTGCAAATCTTCAGATATGTTCCTTCTCAGGTGATTGGGCTTAGGAGCAAGTGTTACACAGGATATGTAACACCAGTAAAAAAATTACCAAGCAATTTGGAGGAGTGTGGGTTGTGCTTAAATAGGGTGAGGCAAAAGTATCAAACCCCTTCTTAAAGGGACAGTGCCCTTACAATACCCCCCACACAAGGAACGCCACAGGAGTTCAAGAGGAAGGCCTCTCCGGGTTCCTTCGGTGAAAAAAGGGATACACACCCTATCAGCATGTAGGTTGCTGCGGGTACCCAAGAGTCCTCATCATGGGGGTAACCTTTCCAGTGAACCAGGTATTCCAGTAGTCGACCCCGTTTCCTGGAGTTAAGAATGGCAGAAACCTCGTATTCAGGCAAATGTAACAAATTAGATGTTGGTTTCTGTAGAGGTTCGCCTCTGAGGTTACGATAAGGTTTTAATAACGAGACGTGAAACGTCGGGTGTACTCGTAGGGTGGTTAGAAGTTCAAGGGTGACAGCGTTTTGGTTAACAACCTTAATTACGGCAAATGGTCCTATGTATAAAGAAGTCAATTTCCTGGAAGGTACGTGTAGGTTTAAGTTCTTAGTAGAGAGCCATACCTTTTCACCTGTTTGGTACACAGGGGGTGCAATCCTTCTCAGGTCATAATAATGTTTTTGGTTTTGCTGAGCTTTTTGGATGTTACCTTGTAACAGATCATGTATGTGAGAGAGATGTCTAGTGAGTTGATCAACATTCAGGATTTTGTTGGAAGATTCAGCGAAAGGATGGAAAGTAGGGTTGTACCCATAGTTTGCATAGAATGGTGAACATTTAATAGATGAATTGACTGAGTTGTTATATGCAAACTTGGAATATGGTAGATACTCCATCCATTTATCTTGTTGTTGGTTGCAATGTGAATGTAGATATTGTTCTAGCCATTGGTTGGCTCTTTCAGTTTGGCCGTTTGACTGAGGGTGATATGCAGAAGTAAGTCGTTGAGATATATTCAACTGAAGACTGAGCTCCCTCCAGAATCTTGAGGTGAATTGGCTTCCCCTGTCTGAAGTTATGGAAGCAGGTAAACCATGGAGTTTAAACTATATTGGTCAGGAAGAGGTGGGCTGTGGTTGAGGCTGTAGGAAGTTTTTGGGTTGGAATAAAATGAGCCATCTTTGTGAATAAATCAATAATGACTAGTATAGTTGTATAGCCCGAAGAAGGAGGTAGCTCAACGATATAGTCCATAGCTATATCAGCCCATGGTCTAGTTGGTATTGGCAAGGAGAGTAAGAATCCATATGGCTTTTTATGCTGAGGCTTTGTTTGTTCACAGGTAGGACATGATTTTACATATTCAGAGGTTTTCTTTTCGCCGGGATGATTTGAGAGGACTGAATCATGGACAAGCTGAATAACTTCGTTGTGAAATTGTGCAGGAATGTATAGTAATTGTTGATGGTAATACAATCCATCATGGTTTTTCTGTATCTTCTGTATAGGTTTATTAGTGTCTTGCTCTTGAGCTGTGCGTAGTTGTTGCATGAATGTAATATTTAGAGCTATAATATGTGATTTTGGGATCACGGTACTAGGAGTTGGAACCTGAGTTGGTGTAGGAGGTAACCTTGAGAGTGCATCTGGTTTACCATTCCGGGACCCAGGTCTGTGTATGATGAGATAGTGGAATCTGGAGAAATAAAGGCTCCAACGAACTTGTCGTGCAGACAGGGTACGGGTGGTTTGTAGATATTCAATATTCTTGTGATCCATGTAAATAATAATGGGGTTTTGTGTGCCTTCCAGGAGATGCCTCCAATGTTCTAATGATGTTTTGATGGCCAAAAGCTCCTTTTCGCCAATGGGGTAATGAAGTTCAGCTGGGGACATGGTTCTGGAGTAATATGCAATAGGATGCATTGGGGAATCCAAAGATTTACGTTGGGAGAGGATTGCCCCAATAGCATGATCACTTGCATCCACTTCTAGGATGTATTGTAACGAGTGATCTGGAAAGTGGAGGATAGGTGCTGTGGTAAACTTATGTTTTAACACCTCAAAAGCATGTTGTGCTTGGGACGTCCAGCGGAACTTTTCGGTTTTTCGTGTTAATGTTGTTAAGGGTTTTACAATACCTGAAAACCCCTGTATAAATCCCAAGAACCTTTGGACGTCTTTCTTGGAGTTTGGAGTGGGCCAAAATTAGTGATCGCAGATATCTTGTTGTCCTCCATTCGTATTCCGTCTGGGCTAATTTTATAACCTAGGAAGGATAGTTCTGTTGTGTGGAATATACACTTTTCCGGCTTTGCATATAATTGATGCTTTCTGAGCCTATCCAAAACTGTCCTGACATGGGTTATTTGTTGCTGTAGGGATTCTGAATAAATCAAAATGTCGTCTAAGTATATGATAAGAAATACATCAAATATATCATGGAAAATGTCATTCACAAAAAACTGAAAAGTGGTGGGGGCATTGCATAGCCCGAATGGCATAACCTTGTATTCAAAAAGGCCGTACCGCGTACGGAAGGCAGTAAGCCACTCATCACCACTCCTGATCCTTACGAGGTTGTACGCCCCTCTGAGATCCAATTTGGTGTAGATCTTTGCTGTAGTGAGTCTTTCTATTAATTCCGGAATGAGGGGTTAACGGATAGCGGTTCTTTTTTGTAACCTTGTTGAGAGCCCGATAGTCAATAATAGGCCATAGGCTGTTATCCTTGTTTCGAACAAAGAATATTCCAGCCCCGGCTGATGAGGTGGAAAGTAGTTTTATAAAGCCCTTCTTGATGTTCTCGTCGATATATTCTTTGAGATGCTGTAGCTCAGGCTGAGATAAGGGGTATATATGCCCCACTGGAATAGGGGATCCGGGAATTAGCTCAATGGGGCAATCGTAGGCCCTATGTGGTGGTAATGTTTCTGCATCCTTTTTACTAAAGACATCAGTATAGTCTGAGTAATGAGTAGGGATAGTGCGTTCTGAGGTGCATGCTATAGAGTGGTTAGGAAATCAATTTTTTATACAATAGTCAGAATCTAATGTAATTGTTAAGGAGTCCCAATGTATTGTTGGCTGATCACGCTGTAACCATGCCAACCCTAATACTACTGGGAAAAGAGGGGAACAGGTGACATCGAATGTTATATGTTCTTTATGTCCCTCCCAAGTGGTAAGTAACAGAGGTGTTGTTTGGTGTGTGATAGGCCCTTTAGAAGAAATAATGCCATCAAAAACTCTCAAGACAACGGGGTTAATTTTTTAACAGTGGGTATTTTATTTACAGTGACCAGTGATGAATCAATAAACACCCCCGAGGCCCCAGAATCCAGAATGGCAGTGAAATCAATCTGTTGGCGCTCCCACTGTAATGTAATGGAGAGATGGCAGTATTGGGAAATGGAGAGAGCTGTACTATATGGCTTGTATTTATAATTACCTTTTTTATTCTTTGCCAGGGTAGGGCAATCTTTTACTTCATGTCCCTTGGTACCACAATACAAACATAAATTCAGGAGTCTTCTCCTGGCCTTTTCTTCAGGCTTGAGAGGACCTCTAACCAACCCCACATCCATTGGTTCTGTGTTAGTGGCTGGTGGATATGTGGGTGTATGAGAGTAGGTTTTGTGTTTGAGTGGCTCTAGGAAACCTTTCTCTTTCTTTCTCTCCCGTAGTCTTCTATCAATGTTAATACTAAGGGCCATCAAATTTTCTAAGGAGTCTGGGGATTCTACTCTGGCGAGCTTGTCTTTTATAGCATCAGATAAGCCTATTCTGAACTGGTTCTTTAGCGCTATGTTGTTCCATTCACTGTCTTTAGACCATCTTTTAAAATCAGCTATATAGTCCTCTACCGGTCTTTTAAGCTGTTTAAGAGCTCTCATATTATTCTCAGCAGTTAATTGCTTGAGAGGCTCATCATACAAGAGGGCCATGGCAGCAAAAAATGAGTCAATTGAATTAAGAATAGGGTCATTGGTTTCATAAAAGGAATTAGCCCAAGCCCTGGGCTTGGCACGTAGATATGAAATTACAGTAAGCACCTTTTGTTTTTCTGTGGCATATGACCTGGGTTTTAAATCAAACATAACTTAACATGAGTTAGTGAAATCCCTAAACTGGGACCTATCCCCATAGAACTTCTCAGGTGGACTAATTATTGGTTCATGAAATACTTCTGTAGTTTGAGGTTTGTGTGCTGCAGTGTCTTTAATAAATGTCCTTAGTGTCTCATTCTGGATCTGCAATTCCCTCAACCCTTGTGCTAACTGTTCTACTCTCTGATTAAGATTATGCACATGTGAGGTTAACTCTGTAGGATCCATTGGTGGCTTGGTAATATGTAATGCTGTATTTATTACGTTTCAGGATCTATTTTTACAGAGTTAAGGATTTGTAAGATTTGAACTATTTTGTGTGTAGCCAGAGATTGTCACTAATATAAACATTTATACAAGTTATAAACCTTTGGCAAATGATCTCATAACACTTATGATAAGATGAGGTTGTAAAGGGTTAAGCTCAGACCTTGCGCAACAAAGTGTTAAGTTGGAATAACAATTGTTACACACATTTAAGCAAAGGATACCAGCAAGCAAGTATGAAGCAGAGTGCAGTGAATTAGTCAGGAAGAGGTTAACCTGTGTAACGGAATATAAGCAGTTAGAGACAGATGCGTGTAAGTTAGCCTGTTATGCTGTACATAGATATGGGGGAATCACACAGTACATTCTACGTGCGGAGGTAATACCTGGTAGGAGGTACGGGAGCCACACACCGGTGCTGGAGTGGCGTTGAGAGCCAGAGCAGAGTTCTGCAGCCGTAGACGCTGACACACAGATTCCGTGAAAACCGGAAGTAGAGCTGGAGGTTAGGGGTTGTGAGTCGCGGTGAGTGTCTGTAGAGATTTAAAACTCAAATAAATACAGAGCTGGAGATCTGAGAGCCTGTTCTTTGGAAAGACACTATAGGAGGCTCTAGAGACGAAGGTAAGCAGCGGTAAAAGCAATAACTGCAAATCTTCAGATATGTTCCTTCTCAGGTGATTGGGCTTAGGAGCAAGTGTTACACAGGATATGTAACACCAGTAAAAAAAAATACCAAGCAATTTGGAGGAGTGTGGGTTGTGCTTAAATAGGGTGAGGCAAAAGTATCAAACCCCTTCTTAAAGGGACAGTGCCCTTACAGTTGGGTTTGGTTTGGTAGTACATACGAAATGTTTCTGTGATTGAGGTAGTGTCATTGCATGAAGTGTTATGAGGGGAGTTGATGGTTATGATATATTTGTTTTCCTTTTCAATTTACGGGCAAAGACTTTGCTACACTTGTTGTTTACTTCGTAATAAGTTTGGCGAAGTTTGCAGGCCAAACGTTTGCACTCTTTGTCTAGTAATTGGTTAACAGAGTCTTTCTCTATTTGTAATTCCGAGGCAAAGGATTTATCTATAGGGTTTTTTCTTGAGGCGGATTTCGAGGCTGTTGTTAAACGGACCACAGCACTTTTCCATTTTCTGTCAAGGCTATTTTAAATTTCTACTGTGTTTGCGTTTAGCTGTAATTTTCCTCTTACTCATTTACTGTACCCACACATATTATATACCATTTTTCTCGCCATTAAATGGACTAACGATACCATTATTTTCATCATATCTTATAATTTACTATAAAAAATTATAACATTTGAGGAAACTTTGACCCCCAAAATCTGTTACACATCTACAACCACCAAAAAACACCCATGCTAAATAGTTTCTAAATTTTGTCCTGAGTTTAGAAATACCCAATGGTTACATGTTCTTTTTTTGCAAGTTATAGGGCCATAAATACAAGTAGCACTTTGCTATTTCCAAACCACTTTTTTTTTTTAAAAATAAGCTATAGTTACATTGTAACACTGATATCAGGAATCCCTGAATATCCCTTGACATGTATATGTCAACCCAAAGTATTGATCTAGGCCCATTTTGGTATATTTCATGCCACCATTTCACCACCAAATTCGATCAAATAAAAAAAATCTTTCACTTTTTCACAATTTTTTTTACAAACTTTAGGTCTCTCACTGAAATTATTTACAAACAGCTTGTGCAATTATGGCACAAATGGTTGTAAATGCTTCTCTGGGATCCCATTTGTTCAGAAATAGCAGACTTATATGGCTTTGGCGTTGCTTTTTGGTAATTAGAAGGCCTGCTAAATGCCACTGTGCACCACACGTGTATTATGCCCAGCAGTGAAGGGGTTAATTAGGGACCATGAAGGGAGCTTGTAGGGTTAATTTTAGCTTTAGTATAGTGTAGTAGACAACCCATAGTATTGATCTAGGCCCATTTTGGTATATTTCATGCCACCATTTCACCACCAAATGCGATCAAATTAAAAAAAAGTTACATTTCTTTCTAATGACACGGTGAGTTCACGGATCATTATAATTACTTTTGTGAATACTGACCAGCAGGAGGAGGCAAAGAGCACCACAGCAAAGCTGTTAAATACCACTCCCCTTACCTACAACCCCAGTCATTCTCTTTGCTTGTATCAGTTACAAGGAAGGGGGTAAAGTTAGGTGTCTGATTCTTCAATCAAGAGTTTGTTATTTTTAAGCAGAACAAGTTTGTTCTGATTTTTCTCTGGGGTTTAGCTGTAATCCACTTCAGTCTCTTCAGTAGAGCAGTGGTGGCTTTTAAGCTTTTGGGAACTGGGGGGGTTATAATCCCTTCTGTGCCTCCCAGGTTTGTGAGCTGCCCCTTTGTGAGCTGCCCTTTTGGTTAAAAAGACTATGTAGGCTTTTCGGTTTTTATGGAGGTAAGTGCTGTTTTTTTTTTTTCTGCAGGGTGTTCAGGAAAAAAGTGGCCCTTATGGGGTTAACTTTTGGGTTTGTGAATCTGTTTGTGCAGGTTTTTACTGGTGCAGTTTTATGGGGCACTGTGCAGAGGGACTGTGTGTTTATGGCTGTTTATGGCTCTGTTTGGAAGTGTTTTTTACACTCCTTTAGATGGCTCATTAAACTTTTTCATTTTTATTGAGAGGCTGTGTGTATTTGTCAGCCGTAGACTGCTGGATGTTTATTTTGGCATTTTTTATTCCTCGCAGCGACTGTTTTGTTAGTAATGTCGGCCGGGGAGGAGTTTGCATACACCCACAATGGGCGGGGTTTCTGCGCTCTTTTAGGAGAGTGTGTGATTGTTTGTTTTTCCATGTCGGCTCCTTGTGCTGGTGCATGTGCGGACAGTCTGGAGAGCGGAGTGGTAGCAGTGGAGAGTCCGGATCATCTCTGCTACGTTAGTTCCGTGGGAGGTCAGGTAAGCACCTCAGTAAGGCCTTGTTGAGGTGCATAGTGCTGCAGGGGTCAATTTTTATTTTCTATTGTATATTTTCTGTGTGAATTGTTTAAGATTCGTTTCTTAAAGGGACGGTAATGTTTAAAAATATATTATTTTTTTTGGCTGGTGCAATTTTTGAATTTCCTGGTTTATTTTTTCTTTTTTGTGTTAAGATGGACCAAGAGGACCTGCAAGATATTACTTGCACTTTATGCCTTGATGCTAATGTGGAGCCACCTATCCCTTTCTGTTCCTCATGTATAGAGAGAACATTACAGTATAGGGATAAACTTTTTGATTCAGAGCCTTCATTTTCTAAGGAGAATGTTGTTCAGGAGTCTCCTTTTCAAGCTATTCCGCAGCTTTCTTCCCAATCATCCCAATCTCAATCCTTTTTTCATTCAGTGCCTTGCGTCTCGCCTCAGGTTGGTTTTTCATTGCAGGATATGGCTACTCACATATGCTCTGCTGTATCTGAGGCTTTGTCTGCTTTTCCTGTTTTGCAGGGGAAGCGCAAAAGGAAGTTTAAGGGTTCTTACTCTGTTGGAGTTATGTCACATGTTTCTTCCCATAAGTCTGAGGAAGAAGATTCTTCAGTAGCATCTGAAGGTGAAATTTCAGACTCTGATAGTGTAATTCCTTCTGCTGATTCTTAGGTGGTTTCTTTCAGATTTAAGCTGGAGCACCTCCGTTTGTTACTTAGGGAGGTTTTAGTTACCTTGGATGACTGATTCAACGGTCATAATTACTCCCAAGAAGGCTAGTAAGCTTAATAGGTTTTTTGATGTTCCCTCCGTGGTGGAAGTTTTTCTTGTTCTGGATTGGGTTTCAGAGATTATTTCTCAGGAATGGGAGAAGCCTGGATTCCTTTTTTCACTTCTCCTATTTTAGGAAGATGTTTCTATTGCAGATTCCTATTAAGGAATATTGGCAGACAGTTCCTAAGGTAGAGGGAGCTATTTCCACTTTGGCTAAGAGGACCACTATTCCTATTGAGGATAATTGTCTTTTAAAGATCCCATGGATAAGAAGTTGGAGGGCTTTGCTTAAAAGGATTTATGTTCACCAGGGGTTCCAATGGCAGCCTGCTGTGTGCATTGCTATGATTACTAGTGCGGCTGCATATTGGTTTGATGCGTTGTCTGATTCTATTCAACAAAAGACTTCTCTGGAGGAAATTCAGGATAGAATTTTTTTAATTTTCAATCAGTTTTATTGAAATACCATATCAGGGTACAGAAAAAAGAAAGGAGGTACATTATTATCACATTATTTACATATTCGAGGAGAAATACATATTGAGTTTTACACCAACCCAAAAAATAAGAGAAAAACAAACACAAAAAGAACAGGCAAATAAACACCTGTTAAAGCTCTATTGGAATCTAATTCCATAAAAAAGAAAAAAAGACTTGTCATCCTTGTCTCAACGGCATAATATACATTTGTAGGAGTTACAACTCACTCCGTGTAGCACCCTAAGGCGGCCGGCCCCTGGGGCATGGGGGAGGGAGAAAAAAAAAAAGGCAAACCCCCATCCCACCCCTTTCATTACATTAAACTACAATTGCCAATTGGATGTAAATAATCCAAGCTCCAGTTGTTGTATGAACCATCTAGATTTCCTTAGTGGAGCAATTAATTGTAATTGAGCATCTAGAGGTAAAGCTAATATTATTTTTTCCCATTTAAGAAAGAATCTTTGCACTTGGTTTTTGTTGGGACTTCTCAGACTAAGTTGTTCAAGTCAAGTATTACCTGGTTATGGATTTTGTTTATAAACTCCTTAAATTTAGGTTCCTGCGTGGTTTTCCAGTTTTTAAGAATGACAATTCGACCAATCAGAATTATTGTATTTATAAGTCTGATGTTAGTATATGGTTCATCATGGCTTAAAAGGAAAAAAATATATCTCGCCGGAGAATAAGATTACTGGCATGCACCTTGTTTACCCAGAAATAGACTTTGCTCCAAAATTGTGTAACTTTGGGGCAGGTCCAAAAACAATGCATTTCATTTGCATCCATGGCATTACATTTAAGGCAGTTATCTGCTTTCTTGTACTATTTTGTAATTTTACCTGGTGTGACGTATAATAGATTTATCAATTTAAAGTGAGATTCCCTCCAATCTATAGAGACCAACGTTTGATCGGTTAACTTAAAGCTTTGCAAAATATGTTCCCTAGTAAGATTTGGGAGAATTGTATTCCACTTCCCCGCTACATTATCGATGTGAATTGTCCCATGGTGCTTAATAAGCATATTATAGAGACGTGAAATAGCGAGTTTCCCACTATGATATAGCCTAATAATATCATCCAGTCCCCCGAGTGAAAGGTTGGTCCCAGTCTCTGCTCGTAATGTTCCAATCCAGTGCTGAATCTGGAGATAGGCGTAGAAAGAGGATTTTGGTAAGTTAAAATTTTATCTCAAATCTATAAATGTCTTTATCATTAATGTCTTATTTGCACAAATATCCTTTAGGTTTCTAAGACCGTTCATGGCACATGTAGAGAAAACTCCATGCATAAGCCCGGGTGGAAAGTCTGGATTCCCTAATAAGGGTAAAAGCTCTGATCTGTAAAAGTTAGTTTGTATCTCGGAGCAGACTTTCTGCCATGCAGAGATTATTTATTTGAATGTGTACATGTGTGAAACGTTTACTGGTAATCTTGCGAACTGGATGTGAATCAATGCTTTAAGTGAAAATGGGGCTATCAACTGGGATTCCATATCATAAAATGAAACATGCTCCCTTTCTGATAACCAATCCAGAACAAATTTAATGAGTGTGGCATAGTTATAAAATTGGATATTAGCCACCATGTATCTAAAAAAGTATAATTTAAAGAGTGAAATCCTTGCTTTTTTCCCACGCCATATAAACCTAGAGAATATTTTTTTGTAGATATTTTATATCTTTCTTCAGAAGTAATAAAGGCAAATTCTGAAGTAAATATAATAGCTTTGGAAAAAGGATTGCTTTTATTAGCATCACACATGCCGACAATGAAATAGGGAGGTTATCCCACGTTATTAGTTTCTTCTCAAACATGTAAAAACATTTCAGAACATTTAAATTGTACCATTGTGCTGGGTTCTTACTTAAAAGAATACCCAGATACTTAATTTCCTGCACTTCCTTGAAGGGATGTAAGATAATATTCTTTGGTTTATAAATCCAAAGTAGCTCCGATTACCCCCAGTTAATTTTATAGCCTGAAAAAGGAGCTGAAAACTTCAATGATCTGCAACAATTGGGGTATAGACTGTTTGGTATTACTCAGAAATAGTAAAATGTCATCTGCAAATAACAATGTCACTAGATTCTTGTCCCCTATCTTAATCCCCTTTAGCTCTTTTTTTGAGCATGATCGCAAGAGGTTCTAGAGATAAATTGAAGAGCAACGGGGAAAGGGGGCAACCTTGGTGGGTACCTCGTTTCAGAATAAATCTATCGGATATCTCACTATTAACAATAATGATGGAGGATGGAGCCTGGTACATTACATGCACAAATTGATAAAAGCTACCTACAAGACCAAATCCTTCAAGTGCGGTAAATAAATGATCCCATTCTATACAGTTGAACGCTTTCTCTGCGTCGGCTGTAAGCAGGGCTAAATCTGCTCTGTTATGTGACTTTTTCCCTATTGATTTATTCCAAAAATGGTCAATGACCAGCATAGCTTTCCAGAGATTTTTCACCTGGTTCCTTCCCAGCATAAAGCCTGCTTGATCTTAATGTATTAATGAGTTCAAATATTGCTTGAGTCTGTGTGAGATAATAGCGGTTAAAAGCTTGTAGTCTTGATTTAATAGGGATATGGGTCTATATGAGGATAAGGCTTCTGGATCTTTGTCCTTTTTAAGAATCAATGCCACATTGGACGCAGTGAAAAACTTTGATTGCATTTGATTTTTAATATAATATTCATTAAAAAGTACCGCTAATGTGGGAAGAATTTGGTCGTGCAGGAGTTTATAGAACTCGGCTGGGAGAGCATCCGGACCTGAAATCTTATTTAATTTAGCCTGTTTAATGGCGTCTGAGATCTCGCTTAATGAGATAGGTTTGTTTAAATGAAGCAAATCCTGTGTGGCAATTTTAGGCAATTTTATATTTTGCCAGAACTCCCTTTTATTCTCAACATTGACTTCTCCCGCTGAATAGACTTCCTGGAAGTATTTGACAAATTACACACTGTAAGTGTAACCATTAAGTATCATATCTGCCTGTTCAAACTGTGCTAGGCTATGATAGCTCTGTTCTCTCACTCACAGGAATGAATGCTCCGTTTATTCACCTTCTGACCAAGTGCTAGATTCGCTGGCACACAGTGAACTGGACCATTGCTATAGTTCCAGTCTGCCCCATTAGCACCATTGGGTGCTTCACCTTTGTGAGTACCTATCTTATTCCCACATTGATTATTCTATGTACAGACGTTACTATGCCATATTGGCGCCTCTGTGTTCTCTTCTCTTAAGCTAGTCTACATATTTCCACTGTTGCATCTTCTACCTCGAGTAGCAAGCTTCGGCTATTCTGATTGCGGATCTAGTGGCGATGTCATCTTATCTGCCGTGGAAGTTACCTTGTCGCAAGGACCTACTAGTTCAAGGCCCTTTTCTTCATCAAAATCTTGCTGCTCTAAGGCTGACTGCGTTGAGATTGAACGCCTAGTCTTAGCCAAGATAGGTTTTTCGGAGAGAGTGTTCAACACTCTTGTCCAGGCCAGGAAGCCGGTCACTAGACGCATCTACCACAAGGTGTGGAGGACCTTCTTGTCCTGGTGTGAGGAACGAGGATACCCTTGGCACAAGGTCAAGGTATCCAGGATTTTGGCCTTTCTCCAGAATGGTCTGGATAAGGGTCTTGCCACCAGTTTCCTAAGGGGACAGATCTCTGCTTTATCGGTACTGTTACACAAGAAGCTTGCGGAGCTTCCTGATATTCAGTCCTTTGTTCAGGCACTGTTTAGGATTAGACCGGTTTTCAGGAATCCGGCTCCTCCCTGGAGCTTAAACATGGTGATTAAGGTTTTGCAGAAAGCTCAGTTTGAGCCTGTGCATGCTTTGGACATTAAGATTCTCTCATGGAAGGTCCTGTTGTTATTGGCTATTGCTTCGGCATGCAGAGTCTCTGAGTTTGCGGTTACTTCATAGTCTGGATGTGGTTTGGGCCTTGAAGTTTTATCTTCAAGCCACGAAGGAGTTCAGACAGACATTGTTCTTATTCGTTGTGTATTCTGGAAGGGGCAGAGGGCCTCTGCAACTTCTCTATCCTTTGGGTTGAGGAGTATGATCCGTCTGACTTATGAGATAACGGGACACAAGCATCCTCAGAGGATTACGGCTCACTCGACTAGAGCTGTGGCCTCTTCTTGGGCGGCTACCTGGTCATCCTTACATTAAAAATTTGAGGTTTTTTCTTCGGCGGAAGCAGCTTTTGGGAGAAAGGTTCTGCAGGCTGTGGTGCCCTCAGTATAGGGTCCACCTCCTTTACTCTCTTGTTTTTTCATTCAGTGTCCTCTAGAGCTTGGGTATTTGTTCCCACAAGTGATGAATGAATCAGTGGACTCTCTTCCCCTTTAGATGAAAAACATAAATTATGCTTACCTGATAATTTCATTCCCATCGTGGGGAGGAGAGTCCACTGCACCCGCCCGTTCTCCGGTGGGTGGACCCAAATTTATTTTTTGTTCTTCTGGCACCATTTATACCCGGATATTTCTCCTACTGTTCCTTGTTCCCTCGGCAGAATGACTGGGGGATGAGGGAAGTGGGGTAGGTATTTAAGCCTTTAACTGGGGTGTCTTTGCCTCCTTCTGGTGGCCAGGTTCTTATTTCCCACAAGTGATGAATGAAGCAGTGGACTCTCCTCCCCACAATGGAAATGAAATTATCAGGTAAGCATAATTTTTGTTTTTCTCGGTTAGAGAAGTGAAAAATTTGTCTTGGCTTACATTGGGTGCACTGCATATGTACTGACTAAGGTGACTATGGTGTTAAAAAGTTTTCCTATTAAAATAAGGTATCTACCCTCTTTGTCACTATGTGCGTTGTGTAGCTGAAAAGGGATTTGAGGCAAAGTAGGAGGGGCCAAATTTGTATGAAAAGGTTTTGGGTTCTCTGCTTTTGAGAAAGTGCGACTCTTGTAAAAAAATTAAGTCTCCTTTTTTATGTATCAGGTCTCTTATTGCTAAGTTTCTTTTGTGAGGGTTATTTATACCTTTAGTGTTGACTGTAAGGATATTTAACTTTATTTTATCTTGTGTGGGCATTAGTGGGGTGTAATTTAGTAAAGTATTGAGGTAGCAGTAATGGTATCAGACGTGTGTATCGTGTGCGTTTGAGGGTAGGTAGGTGTAACAGTATAGAGCGAGTATCAAGTGAGTATACATTGTTGAATTGTAACCATACAATTAGAATGAATAAACATGAGGTATAACAGTTAAAGAAAAAACAAACAAGTAAATTATCTTGGATAATAGCCTTAAAACAACACATTTCAAATATCGTCCAAGTTAGAGGTCCGACAACAACTGGAACCTACAAATAACTATAAAATAAGACTTGGAATTATTTGGTAGAGAACATCTTCACGTGGATGTTTGTCACCCGTATATAGGGTATAACTTAGAAAAGTGATAAATAACACATATATTACTTAGGAAAGCTGTTAGGTCATAAGAAAATATTTGTAAAATAGTAAAGTAAAATCAAGCAACCTCAAAATGAAAAAGGTTTAACATATATTGGAAATTAACTAAAGGTGTTAGGAATGAAAATTCACATTAGACAAGGATAAGCTATGCATGTTCTGCAGGTGATACATACAAGAAGATCAGTTCTTCTGTATTCAGAATATGGGTACTTCAGGAACAGGTATCGTCCTTTGGAGTGGACTGTGTACTGCTGGGTCTATCCTTTATCTTGTAAGGTTGGACCTTTTGCCATGTGGGTCTTGAAAAGAGACTGTTATTGTTGAAGTTGGAGGTTAAAGTGTCTGTTGAGTTAGCTGGGGGACCTGGGAGTTTCAATGGAATACCCAGGCCTTTTGAAATTGTATCCAAGTCCTGGGGGCCCTTATAGATCAAGGTGGTGCCTTCATGGGGTATAATCAGGCTGAAAGGGAACCCCCAACAGTATTTAATTTGTTTATCTTGTAGGGTAGCTGTAAGGAAGTGGGTTCCCTTCTTGTTTGAATGATGCTTGGGCACAGATCTGGGTATATCTGAACTTAATGATCCAGATAAGAAATTGAGTGCGATTTTCTTGATTTTTGCCAAACTTCTTCTCTGTCAGAGAACCTGAGAAATTTTATAATGACGTCCCTGGGTGTGCATTAGGTGGAGGAGGGGGTCTCAGGGCCCCCTCCAATTAGGTAGGTTGGATAATCTGCTCTGACTCTGAGGTCTCTGGGATGGCAGAGACATTATGGTGCTGATTTTTGGTTGTTTGGAAGAAGGAGCTGACTTGAAACAGAGGAATTAGGTTGTGTTTTGGAGTGTTTGTCTCCTTTATTTTGATTTCTAGCAGCCATTGTGGTAAAAATTGAATAAACTAAGAAATCAGTAATGTCCAGTACAGTGTGAGGCCACAGTGGTGCAAGCTGTCAAAGGTTCCACACCAAAAATCCTCCAAACCAACAAAAGTGAACAAGTCCAAATGACAGCAGCACTCACCTAACTATATAAAATTTCACAGCTTATTTGGAGTTTCCCCATGGTACAAAAATTAAGACGACAATGTTTCAGGCTTGTTGCCCTTAGTCATGTCAAGTAACACTGAATTACCAAACATAGTGCCTTTTATAGGCATGTGCAAACAATAGGACACACTCCTTTAACCCTTTCAGGTATCACATACTTGAAACACATTATATACATTCAGTTAATTAAAATGATTGTTTGCAACATGAATCACAAATAATCGCACAGTATAAGGGGAATATGCATGCATAAATACAATATCATATCTCTCTCTGTCTCTCCCCCCCCTCTTTCTCTCCCTCCCCCCCTTTCTCTCCCCCCTCTCTCTCCCCCCTCTCTCTCCCCCCTCTCTCTCCCCCCCCTCTCTCTCCCCCCTCTCTTTCTCTTGTTAAGTGTATCCAGTCCACGGATCATCCATTACTTGTGGGATATATTCCCTTCCCAACAGGAAGTTGCAAGAGGATCACCCACAGCAGAGCTGCTATATAGCTCCTCCCCTCACATGTCATATCCAGTCATTCTCTTGCAACCCTCAACATAGATAGGAGGTCGTGAGAGGACTGTGGTGTTTTATACTTAGTTTATTTCTTCAATCAAAAGTTTGTTATTTTTAAATGGCACCGGAGTGTGCTGTTTTTTCTCAGGCAGTATTTGGAAGAAGAATCTGCCTGCGTTTTCTATGATCTTAGCAGAAGTAACTAAGATCCACTTGCTGTTCTCACACATTCTGAGGAGTGAGGTAACTTCAGAGAGAGAATGGCGTGCAGGTTTCCTGCAACTAAGGTATGTGCAGTAAAATATTTTTCTAAGGAATGGAATTGACTAAGAAAATGCTGCTGATACCGAAGTAATGTAAGTAAAGCCTTAAATGCAGTGAAAGCGACTGGTATCAGGCTTATTAATAGAGATATATACTCTTCAAAAAATATGTTTAATCGTTTTTTAACGTACATTTGGTGATAAAACCTATTGGGGCATAATTTTTTCCACATGGCTGGCTAATTTCTGCATAGAAACAGTTAACTGAGGCTTCCCACTGTTGTAATATGAGTGGGAGGGGCCTATTTTAGCGCTTTTTTGCGCAGTAAAAATTCAGACTTCCTGCTTGATCCAGGACTTCTCTAGAGGGCTCAAAAGGCTTCAAAAGTCATATTGAGGGAGGTAAAAAGTCACAGCAGAGCTGTGACAGTGTGTGTGACTGTTTTAAAAAACGTTTTTTTCTATTGTTATTCCGTTTTGGGTATTAAGGGGTTAATCATCCATTTGCAAGTGGGTGCAATGCTCTGCTAACTTAATACATTTACTGTGAAAATTTGGTTGGTATAACTGCTTTGGTTCGTTGTTATTTCAACTTGAGACAGGTTTTGTGCTTCTTAAAGGCGCAGTAGCATTTTTTATATTGCTTGTAATCTTGTTGTAAAGTGTTTTTCAAGCTTGCCAGTCTTATTGCTAGTCTGTTTAAACATGTTTGACATAGATGAATCTACTTGTTCATTATGTTTGAAAGCCAGTGTGGAGCCCCATAGGAATATGTGTACTAAATGTATTGATTTCACTTTAAATAATAAAGATCAGTCTTTATCTATAAAAGAATTATCACCAGACGACGAGGGGGAAGTTATGCCGACTAACTCTCCTCACGTGTCAGTACCTTCGCCTCCCGCTCAGGGGGCGCACGCTAATATGGCGCCAAGTACATCAGGGACGCCCATAGCAATTACTTTACAGGACATGGCTACAATCATGAATAATACCCTGTCAGAAGTATTATCTAGATTGCCAGAATTGAGAGGCAAGCGCGATAGCTCTGGGATTAGGAGAGATGCAGAGCGCGCAGGTGCTGTAAGAGCCATGTCTGATACTGCGTCACAGTTTGCAGAACATGAGGACGGAGAGCTTCATTCTGTGGGTGACGGATCTGATCCGGGGAAACCTGATTCAGAGATCTCTAATTTTAAATTTAAGCTTGAGAACCTCTGTGTATTGCTTGGGGAGGTTTTAGCT
The DNA here is from genome assembly GCF_027579735.1 of Bombina bombina. NCBI lineage: Eukaryota > Metazoa > Chordata > Amphibia > Anura > Bombinatoridae > Bombina > Bombina bombina. The sequence goes on along the minus strand of NC_069502.1, from coordinate 796,603,843 downwards.
GCTCTGAACGACTGTAACACAGTTGCAATTCCAGAGAAATTGTGTAGGCTGGATAGATACTATGCGGTACCGGTGTGTACTGATGTTTTCCCTATACCTAAAAGGCTTACAGAAATTATTAGCAAGGAGTGGGATAGACCTGGTGTGCCCTTTTCCCCTCCTCCTATATTTAGAAAAATTTTCCCAATAGACGCCACTACACGGGACTTATGGCAAACGGTCCCTAAGGTGGAGGGAGCAGTTTCTACTTTAGCAAAGCGTACCACTATCCCAGTTGAGGACAGTTGTGCTTTTTCGGATCCAATGGATAAAAAATTAGAAGGTTACCTTAAGAAAATGTTTGTTCAACAAGGTTTTATCCTGCAGCCCCTTGCATGCATTGCGCCTGTCACTGCTGCTGCGGCATTCTGGTTTGAGTCTCTGGAAGAGGCCATTCACACAGCTCCATTGGATGAAATTATGGACAAGCTTAAATCACTTAAGCTAGCTAACTCATTTGTTTCTGATGCCATTGTACATTTGACTAAACTAACGGCTAAGAACTCCGGATTCGCCATCCAGGCGCGGAGGGCGCTATGGCTTAAATCCTGGTCAGCTGACGTGACTTCTAAATCTAAATTACTTAATATTCCTTTCAAGGGGCAGACCTTATTCGGGCCCGGCTTGAAAGAAATTATTGCTGACATTACTGGAGGTAAGGGTCATACCCTTCCTCAGGACAGGGCCAAATCAAAGGCCAAACAGTCTAATTTTCGTGCCTTTCGAAATTTCAAGGCAGGAGCAGCATCAACTTCCTCCGCTCCAAAACAGGAAGGAACTGTTGCTCATTCCAGACAGGCCTGGAAACCTAACCAGTCCTGGAACAAGGGCAAGCAGGCCAGAAAACCTGCTGCTGCCCCCAAGACAGCATGAAGGAACGGCCCCCTATCCGGAAACGGATCTAGTGGGGGGCAGACTTTCTCTCTTCGCCCAGGCGTGGGCAAGAGATGTCCAGGATCCCTGGGCGTTGCAGATCATATCTCAGGGATATCTTCTGGACTTCAAGGCTTTTCTCCTCAAGGGAGATTTCATCTTACAAGGTTATCAGAAAACCAGATAAAGAAAGAGGCATTCCTAAGCTGTGTACAAGACCTCCTAGTAATGGGGGTGATCCACCCAGTTCCGCGGACAGAACAAGGACAGGGATTTTATTCAAATCTGTTTGTGGTTCCCAAGAAAGAGGGAACCTTCAGACCAATCTTGGACCTAAAGATCTTAAACAAATTCCTAAGAGTTCCATCATTCAAAATGGAAACTATTCGGACCATCCTACCCATGATCCAAGAGGGTCAGTACATGACCACAGTGGACTTAAAGGATGCCTACCTTCACATACCAATTCACAAAGATCATCATCGGTTCCTAAGATTTGCCTTTCTAGACAGGCATTACCAATTTGTAGCTCTCCCCTTTGGGTTGGCTACTGCCCCGAGAATCTTTACAAAGGTTCTGGGCTCACTTCTGGCGATTCTAAGACCGCGAGGCATAGCGGTGGCTCCGTATCTAGACGACATCCTGATACAGGCATCGAGCTTTCAAATTGCCAAGTCTCATACAGAGATAGTTCTGGCATTTCTGAGGTCGCATGGGTGGAAAGTGAACGTGGAAAAGAGTTCTCTATCACCACTCACAAGAGTCTCCTTCCTAGGGACTCTGATAGATTCTGTAGAAATGAAAATTTACCTGACGGAGTCCAGGTTATCAAAACTTTTAAATGCTTGCCGTGTCCTTCATTCCATTCCACGCCCGTCAGTGGCTCAGTGCATGGAAGTAATCGGCTTAATGGTAGCGGCAATGGACATAGTGCCATTTGCGCGCCTGCATCTCAGACCGCTGCAATTGTGCATGCTAGGTCAGTGAAATGGGAATTACTCAGATTTGTCCCCTCTACTAAATCTGGATCAAGAGACCAGAGATTCTCTTCTCTGGTGGCTATCTCGGGTCCATCTGTCCAAGGGTATGACCTTTCGCAGGCCAGATTGGACGATTGTAACAACAGATGCCAGCCTTCTAGGCTGGGGCGCAGTCTGGAACTCCCTGAAGGCTCAGGGATCGTGGACTCAGGAGGAGAAACCTCTCCCAATAAATATTCTGGAGTTAAGGGCAATATTCAATGCTCTTCTAGCTTGGCCTCAGTTAGCAACACTGAGGTTCATCAGATTTCAGTCGGACAACATCACGACTGTGGCTTACATCAACCATCAAGGGGGAACCAGGAGTTCCCTAGCGATATTAGAAGTCTAAAAGATAATGCGCTGGGCAGAGTCTCACTCTTGCCACTTGTCAGCGATCCACATCCCAGGCGTGGAGAACTGGGAGGCGGATTTTCTAAATCGTCAGACTTTTCATCCGGGGGAGTGGGAACTCCATCTGGAGGTGTTTGCTCAACTGGTCCATCGTTGGGGCAAACCAGAACTGGATCTCTTGGCGTCTCGCCAGAATGCCAAGCTTCCTCGTTACGGATCCAGGTCCAGGGACCCGGGAGCGACGCTGATAGATGCTCTAGCAGCTCCTTGGTTCTTCAACCTGGCTTATGTGTTTCCACCGTTTCCTCTGCTCCCTCGACTGATTGCCAAGATCAAACAGGAGAGAGCATCGGTGATTCTGATAGCGCCTGCGTGGCCACGCAGGACCTGGTATGCAGACCTAGTGGACATGTCGTCCTGTCCACCATGGACTCTACCTCTGAGGCAAGACCTTCTAATACAAGGTCCTTTCAATCATCCAAATCTAATTTCTCTGAGACTGACTGCATGGAGATTGAACGCTTGATCCTACAAATAACTATAAAATAAGTCTTGGAATTATTTGGTAGAGAACATCTTCACGTGGATGTTTGTCACCCGTATATAGGGTATAACTTAGAAAAGTGATAAATAACACATATATTACTTAGGAAAGCTGTTAGGTCATAAGAAAATATTTGTAAAATAGTAAAGTAAAATCAAGCAACCTGAAAATGAAAAAGGTTTAACATATATTGGAAATTAACTAAAGGTGTTAGGAATGAAAATTCACATTAGACAAGGATAAGCTATGCATGTTCTGCAGGTGATACATACAAGAAGATCAGTTCTTCTGTATTCAGAATATGGGTACTTCAGGAACAGGTATCGTCCTTTGGAGTGGACTGTGTACTGCTGGGTCTATCCTTTATCTTGTAAGGTTGGACCTTTTGCCATGTGGGTCTTGAAAAGAGACTTTATTGTTGAAGTTGGAGGTTTAAAGTGTCTGTTGAGTTAGCTGGGGGACCTGGGAGTTTCAATGGAATACCCATGCCTTTTGAAATTGTATCCAAGTCCTGGGGGCCCTTATAGATCAAGGTGGTGCCTTCATGGGGTATAATCAGGCTGAAAGGGAACCCCCAACAGTATTTAATTTGTTTATCTTGTAGGGTAGCTGTAAGGAAGTGGGTTCCCTTCTTGTTTGAATGATGCTTGGGCATAGATCTGGGTATATCTGAACTTAATGATCCAGATAAGAAATTGAGTGCGATTTTCTTGATTTTTGCCAAACTTCTTCTCTGTCAGAGAAACCTGAGAAATTTTATAATGACGTCCCTGGGTGTGCATTAGGTGGAGGAGGGGGTCTCAGGGCCCCCTCCAATTAGGTAGGTTGGATAATCTGCTCTGACTCTGAGGTCTCTGGATGGCAGAGACATATTGGTGCTGATTTTTTGGTTGTTTGGAAGAAGGAGCTGACTTGAAACAGAGGAATTAGGTTGTGTTTTGGAGTGTTTTGTCTCCTTTATTTTGATTTCTAGCAGCCATTGTGGTAAAAATGGAATAAACTAAGAAATCAGTAATGTCCAGTACAGTGTGAGGCACACAGTGGTGCAAGCAGTCAAAGGGTTCCACAAAAAATTCCTCCAAACCAACAAAAGTGAACAAGTCCAAATGACAGCAGCACTCACATAACTATATAAAATTTCACAGCTTATTTGGAGTTTCCCCATGGTACAAAAATTAAGACTACAATGTTTCAGGCTTGTTGCCCTTAGTCATGTCAAGTAACACTGAAGTTACCAAACATAGTGCCTTTTATAGGCATGTGCAAACAATAGGACACACTCCTTTAACCCTTTCAGGTATCACATACTTGAAACACATTATATAACATTCAGTTAATTAAAATGATTGTTTGCAACATGAATCACAAATAATCGCACAGTATAGGGGAATATGCATGCATAAATACAATATCATATCTCTCTCTGTCTCTCCCCCCTCTTTCTCTCCCTCCCCCCCTTTCTCTCCCCCCCCCCCTTTCTCTCCCCCCTCTCTCTCCCCCCTCTCTCTCCCCCCCTCTCTCTCCCCCCCTCTCTTTCTCTTGTTAAGTGTATCCAGTCCACGGATCATCCATTACTTGTGGGATATATTCCCTTCCCAACAGGAAGTTGCAAGAGGATCACCCACAGCAGAGCTGCTATATAGCTCCTCCCCTCACATGTCATATCCAGTCATTCTCTTGCAACCCTCAACATAGATAGGAGGTCGTGAGAGGACTGTGGTGTTTTATACTTAGTTTATTTCTTCAATCAAAAGTTTGTTATTTTTAAATGGCACCGGAGTGTGCTGTTTTTTTCTCAGGCAGATTTTGGAAGAAGAATCTGCCTGCGTTTTCTATGATCTTAGCAGAAGTAACTAAGATCCACTTGCTGTTTCTCACACATTCTGAGGAGTGAGTAACTTCAGAGAGAGAATTGGGCGTGCAGGTTTCCTGCAACTAAGGTATGTGCAGTAAAATATTTTTCTAAGGATGGAATTGACTAAGAAAATTGCTGCTGATACCGAAGTAATGTAAGTAAAGCCTTAAATGCAGTGAAAGCGACTGGTATCAGGCTTATTAAATAGAGATATATAACTCTTCAAAAAATATGTTTAATCGTTTTTTAACGTACATTTGTGATAAAACCTATTGGGCATAATTTTTTCCACATGGCTGGCTAATTTCTGCATAGAAACAGTTACTGAGGCTTCCCACTGTTGTAATATGAGTGGGAGGGGCTATTTTAGCGCTTTTTTGCGCAGTAAAAATTCAGACTTCCTGCTTGATCCAGGACTTCTCTAGAGGGCTCAAAAGGCTTCAAAAGTCATATTGAGGGAGGTAAAAAGTCACAGGCAGAGCTGTGACAGGTGTGTGTGACTGTTTTAAAAAAAACGTTTTTTTCTATTGTTATTCCGTTTTGGGTATTAAGGGGTTAATCATCCATTTGCAAGTGGGTGCATATGCTCTGCTAACTTAATACATTTACTGTGAAAATTTGGTTGGTATAACTGCTTTGGTTCGTTTTATTTCAACTTGAGACAGGTTTTGTGCTTCTTAAAGGCCAGTAGCATTTTTTATATTGCTTGTAATCTTGTTGTAAAGTGTTTTTCAAGCTTGCCAGTCTTATTGCTAGTCTGTTAATAAACATGTTTGACATAGATGAATCTACTTGTTCATTATGTTTGAAAGCCAGTGTGGAGCCCCATAGGAATATGTTGTACTAAATGTATAGATTTCACTTTAAATAATAAAGATCAGTCTTTATCTATAAAAGAAATTATCACCAGACGACGAGGGGGGAAGTTATGCCGACTAACTCTCCTCACGTGTCAGTACCTTCGCCTCCCGCTCAGGGGGCGCACGCTAATATGGCGCCAAGTACATCAGGGGACGCCCATAGCAATTACTTTACAGGACATTGGCTACAATCATGAATAATACCCTGTCAGAAGTATTATCTAGATTGCCAGAATTGAGAGGCAAGCGCGATAGCTCTGGGATTAGGAGAGATGCAGAGCGCGCAGGTGCTGTAAGAGCCAGGTCTGATACTGCGTCACAGTTTGCAGAACATGAGGACGGAGAGCTTCATTCTGTGGGTGACGGATCTGATCCGGGAAACCTGATTCAGAGATCTCTAATTTTAAATTTAAGGCTTGAGAACCTCTGTGTATTGCTTGGGGGAGGTTTTAGCTGCTCTGAACGACTGTAACACAGTTGCATTTCCCAGAGAAATTGTGTAGGGCTAGATAGATACCTATGCGGTACCGGTGTGTACTGATGTTTTCCCTATACCTAAAAGGCTTACAGAAATTATTAGCAAGGAGTGGGATAGACCTGGTGTGCCCTTTTCCCCTCCTCCTATATTTAGAAAAATGTTCCCAATAGACGCCACTACACGGGACTTATGGCAAACGGTCCCTAAGGTGGAGGGAGCAGTTTCTACTTTAGCAAAGCGTACCACTATCCCAGTTGAGGACAGTTGTGCTTTTTCGGATCCAATGGATAAAAATTAGAAGGTTACCTTAAGAAAATGTTTGTTCAACAAGGTTTTATCCTGCAGCCCCTTGCATGCCATTGCGCCTGTCACTGCTGCTGCGGCATTCTGGTTTGAGTCTCTGGAAGAGGCCATTCACACAGCTCCATTGGATGCAATTATGGACAAGCTTAAATCACTTAAGCTAGCTAACTCATTTGTTTCTGATGCCATTGTACATTTGACTAAACTAACGGCTAAGAACTCCGGATTCACCATCCAGGCGCGGAGGGCGCTATGGCTTAAATCCTGGTCAGCTGACGTGACTTCTAAATCTAAATTACTTAATATTCCTTTCAAGGGGCAGACCTTATTCGGGCCCGGCTTGAAAGAAATTATTGCTGACATTACTGGAGGTAAGGGTCATACCCTTCCTCAGGACAGGGCCAAATCAAAGGCCAAACAGTCTAATTTTCGTGCCTTTCGAAATTTCAAGGCAGGAGCAGCATCAACTTCCTCCGCTCCAAAACAGGAAGGAACTGTTGCTCATTCCAGACAGGCCTGGAAACCTAACCAGTCCTGGAACAAGGGCAAGCAGGCCAGAAACCTGCTGCTGCCCCCCAAGACAGCATGATGGAATGGCCCCTATCCGTTAACGGATCTAGTGGGGGGCAGACTTTCTCTCTTCGCCCAGGCGTGGGCAAGAGATGTCCAGGATCCCTGGGCGTTGCAGATCATATCTCAGGGATATCTTCTGGACTTCAAGACTTCAAGGATTTCATCTTTCAAGGTTATCAGAAAACCAGATAAAGAAAGAGGCATTCCTAAGCTGTGTACAAGACCTCCTAGTAATGGGGGTGATCCACCCAGTTCCGCGGACAGAACAAGGACAGGGATTTTATTCAAATCTGTTTGTGGTTCCCAAGAAAGAGGGAACCTTCAGACCAATCTTGGACCTAAAGATCTAAACAATTCCTAAGAGTTCCATCATTCAAAATGGAAACTATTCGGACCATCCTACCCATGATCCAAGAGGGTCAGTACATGACCACAGTGGACTTAAAGGATGCCTACCTTCACATACCGATTCACAAAGATCATCATCGGTTCCTAAGATTTGCCTTTCTAGACAGGCATTACCAATTTGTAGCTCTCCCCTTTGGGTTGGCTACTGCCCCGAGAATCTTTACAAAGGTTCTGGGCTCACTTCTGGCGATTCTAAGACCGCGAGGCATAGCGGTGGCTCCGTATCTAGACGACATCCTGATACAGGCGTCGAGCTTTCAATTTGCCAAGTCTCATACAGAGATAGTTCTGGCATTTCTGAGGTCGCATGGGTGGAAAGTGAATGTGGAAAAAGAGTTCTCTATCACCACTCTACATGTGTCTCCTTCCTAGGGACTCTGATAGATTGTTGTAGAAATGAAAATTTACCTGACGGATTCCAGATTATCAAAACTTTTAAATGCTTGCCGTGTCCTTCATTCCATTCCACGCCCGTCAGTGGCTCAGTGCATGGAAGTAATCGGCTTAATGGTAGCGGCAATGGACATAGTGCCATTTGCGCGCCTCTGCATCTCAGACCGCTGCAATTGTGCATGCTAGGTCAGTGGAATGGGATTACTCAGATTTGTTCCCTCTACTAAATCTGGATCAAGAGACCAGAGATTCTCTTCTCTGGTGGCTATCTCGGGTCCATCTGTCCAAGGGTATGACCCTTTCGCAGACCAGATTGGACGATTGTAACAACAGATGCCAGCCTTCTAGGCTGGGGCGCAGTCTGGAACTCCCTGGAAGGCTCAGGGATCGTGGACTCAGGGGAGAAACTCCTCCCAATAAATATTCTGGAGTTAAGGGCAATATTCAATGCTCTTCTAGCTTGGCCTCAGTTAGCAACACTGAGGTTCATCAGATTTCAGTCGGACAACATCACGACTGTGGCTTACATCAACCATCAAGGGGGAACCAGGAGTTCCCTAGCGATATTAGAAGTCTCAAAGATAATTCGCTGGGCAGAGTCTCACTCTTGCCACTTGTCAGCGATCCACATCCCAGGCGTGGAGAACTGGGAGGCGGATTTTCTAAGTCGTCAGACTTTTCATCCGGGGGAGTGGGAACTCCATCCGGAGGTGTTTGCTCAACTGGTCCATCGTTGGGGCAAACCAGAACTGGATCTCATGGCGTCTCGCCAGAACGCCAAGCTTCCTCGTTACGGATCCAGGTCCAGGGACCCGGGAGCGACGCTGATAGATGCTCTAGCAGCTCCTTGGTTCTTCAACCTGGCTTATGTGTTTCCACCGTTTCCTCTGCTCCCTCGACTGATTGCCAAGATCAAACAGGAGAGAGCATCGGTGATTCTGATAGCGCCTGCGTGGCCACGCAGGACCTGGTATGCAGACCTAGTGGGTATGTCGTCCTGTCCACCATGGACTCTACCTCTGAGGCAAGACCTTCTAATACAAGGTCCTTTCAATCATCCAAATCTAATTTCTCTGAGACTGACTGCATGGAGATTGAACGCTTGATCCTATCAAAGCGTGGCTTCTCCGAGTCAGTTATTGATACCTTAATACAGGCACGAAACCCTGTTACCAGGAAAATCTACCATAAGATATGGCGTAAATACCTGTATTGGTGCGAATCCAAGAGTTACTCATGGAGTAAGGTTAGGATTCCTAGGATATTGTCCTTTCTCCAAGAGGGTTTGGAAAAAGGCTTATCAGCTAGTTTGTTAAAGGGACAGATCTCTGCTCTGTCTATTCTTTTGCACAAGCGTCTGGCAGAAGTTCCAGACGTCCATGCTTTTTGTCAGGCTTTGGCTAGGATTAAGCCTGTGTTTAAAACTGTTGCTCCTCCGTGGAGCTTAAACTTGGTTCTTAAAGTTCTTCAAGGAGTTCCGTTTGAACACCTTCATTCCATTGATATTAAACTTTTATCTTTGAAAGTTCTGTTTTTGATGGCTATTTCCTCAGCTCGAAGAGTCTCTGAGTTATCTGCCTTACATTGTGATTCTCCTTATCTGATTTTCCATTCAGACAAGGTAGTTCTGCGTACTAAACGTGGGTTTTTACCTAAGGTGGTTTCTAACAGGAATATAAATCAAGAGATTGTTGTCCCATCATTGTGCCCTAATCCTTCTTCAAAGAAGGAACGTCTTTTACATAATCTGGACGTAGTCCGTGCCTTGAAGTTCTACTTACAGGCAACTAAAGATTTTTGTCAAACATCTGCCCTGTTTGTCGTTTACTCTGGGCAGAGGAGAGGTCAAAAGGCTTCGGCAACTTCTCTCTCTTTTTGGCTTAGAAGCATAATACGCTTAGCCTATGAGACTGCTGGACAGCAGCCCCCTGAAAGGATTACAGCTCATTCTACTAGAGCTGTGGCTTCCACCTGGGCCTTTAAAAATGAGGCCTCTGTTGAACAGATTTGCAAGGCTGCGACTTGGTCTTCGCTTCACACTTTTTCAAAATTTTACAAATTTGACACTTTTGCTTCTTCGGAGGCTGTTTTTGGGAGAAAGGTTCTACAGGCAGTGGTTCCTTCGGTTTAAGTTCCTGCCTTGTCCCTCCCATCATCCGTGTACTTAAGCTTTGGTATTGGTATCCCACAAGTAATGGATGATCCGTGGACTGGATACACTTAACAAGAGAAAACATAATTTATGCTTACCTGATAAATTTATTTCTCTTGTAGTGTATCCAGTCCACGGCCCGCCCTGTCCTTTTAAGGCAGGTCTAAATTTTTAATTAAACTACAGTCACCACTGCACCCTATGGTTTCTCCTTTCTCGTCTTGTTTCGGTCGAATGACTGGATATGACATGTGAGGGGAGGAGCTATATAGCAGCTCTGCTGTGGGTGATCCTCTTTCAACTTCCTGTTGGGAAGGGAATATATCCACAAGTAATGGATGATCCGTGGACTGGATACACTACAAGAGAAATAAATTTATCAGGTAAGCATAAATTATGTTTTTGATCTCTCTCTCCCCTTTCTTTTGATCTCCCTCCCCCTCTCTTTTGCTGTCTCTATCCCTCTCTTTTGCTCCCTCTCTTGTGCTCTCTTTATCTCCCCTCTTGATCTCTCTCTCCCCTCTTGATCTCTCTTTCACCTTTCTTATCTTTTCCCTACCCCCTCTCTCACCTCTTTTGAGCTGTTTTGAGCTCTCAGAGTCTCAGTCTGTACGGCCTTTCACGGGCCCGCCTGGCCCCGCCCCCTTAACGGCCGACCATGCCCCCTTCACGGACCTTCACGCTCGGTACCGCCCCCTTCACAATTGACCACGCCCCGTCCACGCTCGGCCACGCCCACTTCTGCTTGAGTCGCACTGCAGAGACTTTAGGGACTGTAAGGCCAGGTGTGTTTGTCCTCGTGCTGTCTCTACTGCGCATGACAGCTTCGGACAAACACACTTGGCCTTTTATAGTATAGGATATATATATATTTATATATATGACATATTCTATAAAAGTGTATATGCATTCTATTAAAATATACGGCTAGATTTAGAGTTTTGTCTGTAAAGACCCGCGTAGCTAACGCTGCTTTTTTTCCCAGCGCACCCTTAAGACAACGCTGGTATTTAGAGTTGTCTGAGTGGCTGCGTTAGGCTCAGAAAAGGCAGCGTTGAGCATAATTTAGCTCCACTTCAACCCTCAATACCAGCGTTGCTTACGGTAGCGGTAAGCTGGCAAAACGTGCTCGTGCACGATATCCCCATAGGAAACAATGGGGCTGAGATGGCTGAAAAAAAAACCTACCTAACACCTGCAAAAAAGCAGCGTTCAGCTCCTAACGCAGCCCCATTGTTTCCTATGGGGAAACACTCTCTAAGTCTACACCTAACACCCTAACATGAACCCTGAGTCTAAACACCCCTAACTTTACACTTATTAACCCCTAATCTGCCGGCCCCTCTATCGCTGACACCTACATTATATTATTAACCCCTAATCCTCCGACCGGACACCGCCGCCACCTACATTATCCCTATGAAGCCCTAATCTGCTGCCCCTAACATCGCCGACACCTATATTATATTTATTAACCCCTAATCTGCCCCCCCAATGTCGCCGCAACCTAACTACAAGTATTAACCCCTAATCTGCCGACCGGACCTCGCCGCCACTATAATAAATGTATTAACCCCTAAACTGCCGCACTCCCGCCTCGCAAACACTATAATAAATTGTATTAACCCCTAATCTGCCCTCCGTAACATCGCCGCCACCTACTTACAATTATTAACCCCTAATCTCCTGCCCACGTCGCCGCTACTATAATAAATGTATTAACCCCTAAACCTAAGTCTAACCCTAACACCCCCCTAACATAAATATAATTTAAATTAAACTAAATAATATTCCTATAATTAAATAAATTATTCCTATTTGAAACTAAATACTTACCTAGAAAATAAACCCTAATATAGCTACAATATAACTATTAGTTACATTGTAGCTATTTTAGGATTTATATTTATTTTACAGGCAACTTTGTATTTATTTAATTGTTTAATTGTAACTTAGGTTAGGATTTATTTTACATGTAATTTTGTACTTATTTTAACTCGGTAGCTATTAAATAGTTAATAACTATTTAATAGCTATTGTACCTAGTTAAAATAAATACAAAGTTGCCTGTAAAATAAATATAAATCCTAAAATAGCTACAATGTAACTATTAGTTATAATGTAGCTATCTTAGGGTTTATTTTATAGGTAAGTATTTAGTTTTAAATAGGATTAATTTATTTAATAATAGTAATATTATTTCGTTTAATTTAAATTATATTTATGTTAGGGTTAGACTTAGGTTTAGGGGTTAATAACTTTATTATAGTAGCGGCGACGTTGCGGGCGGAAGATTAGAGGTTAATAATTGTAGGTAGGTGGCGGCGATGTTAGGGAGGGCAGATTAGGGGTTAATAATATTTATTATAGTGTTTGCAAGGCGGGAGTGTGGCGGTTTAGGGGTTAATACATTTATTATAGTGGCGGCGAGGTCCAGTTGGCAGATTAGGGGTTAATACTTGTAGTTAGGTAGCGGCGATGTTGGGGGGGCAGATTAGGGGTTAATAAATATAATATAGGTGTCGGCGATGTTAGGGGCAGCAGATTAGGGGTTCATAAGTATAATGTAGGTGGCGGCGGTGTCCGGTCGGCAGATTAGGGGTTAAAAAAAATGTATTATAGTGGCGGCGATGTGGGGGGGCCTCGGTTTAGGGGTTCATACGTAGTTTATGGGTGTTAGTGTACTTTGTAGCACAGTAGTTAGGAGCTTTATATTCTGGCGTTATCCCATAAAGCTCTTAACTACTGACTTTTTTTTTGCGGCTGGAGTCTTGTCGGTAGAGGCTCTACCGCTCAATTCTTCCAAGTCTCCAAATACCAGCATTAGGCAAATCCCATAGAAAAGACAGGATACGCAATTGACGTAAGGGGATCTGCGGTAGCCTGGAGTCGCGGTAAGGAAGTGAGCTGTAGACCTTTTCCTGGCTGACTCTAAATACCAACGGGCGGCCAAAAGCAGCATTAGGACCCCTTAACACTGCTTTTGACAGCTAACGTAGAACTCTAAATCTAGCCGTTCGAAAGCTCTAACTCCTTATTCATCCCTATTGGGAACATTGTATCTAGTTTAGTAATCCAAAATGCTTCCCTTTGTTTTAAAAGGATAGTTCTATTCCCACCCCTTCTCAGTGGTTTAACATGATCAATAATCAAAAATTTTAGCTGACTCACACTATGTCCTGCTTCTACGAAATGTTCCGCAACTGGATTCTTAATATATTTCGTACGAATGTTCGACTTATGTTCAGTTATGCGTTCTCTGACAGATCTTGTTATCTCTCCTCCATAGCTCGGCCCACATGGGCACTTGATCATGTATATAACATAATTGGTGTTACACGTAAAAAAAAACATAAATGAAAACTTTCTTCCCATTCCGGGGATGGAAGAACACTTTACCTTTATTCATATTGTTGCAATTACAACATTCCAAACAGGGATAACATGCATGGGTTTTTTTCAGTGATATACATGTGCCTTTTAATACTGCTGGGACCTGCATCAGAATAAATGAGTTTGTCTCTCAAATTACTGCTTCATTTATTATTTGGAATTCTTATTTGGAATTCTGGGACATTTGGATTACACTTTCCTAGAATATGCCAATATTTTCTCAATATAGATATAACCTTGGGACTCAAAGAATTATATTGCATAACACAGACTAGATTGTCTTTTTTTTTACTTCATCTTAACTTTAGGCTTTGTCAATTCCTCCTTACTCAATGTCAATACATCCATGATCTCTTATTTAATCAATGTCTTAGGGTAACCCCTATCTACAAACTTTTTACCCATCTCCCTCAGTCTAATTGGTACAAGCGTCTCATCCGAGACAATCCTTTTTACTCTAATAGCCAACACGAAATCTATGGAGGAGGCTCCATGATTGCAAGGAAAAGATCGAAATTCTTGCGAGATGAAGAGGATTATTCTACCGGGTCTGTATACAGATGGAGATCGGAACATACCAGAGGTGATGTCAGAGCGACTTCCGGCTTTCGGAGGTGCAGGAACATGAGACGCCCAGATGGGAACAACACCTCGAGCTCCGGATCAGGCTCAAGTGTGCCGGCAAGGGACTGGGAAGGAGAAAGAGGAGACGGTGCGGGAGGCGGAAACACCGCCACAGAGGCAGTGGAGGATCTGTGCCACAGCAATCGGAACCGTCGGGGAAGCCGACATTAGATACATCCTTGGTGTTAAATATATCAAAGAAATGTATATATAAAGATGAACTTAACTTATTGCAAAAGGGATTGTCTTTCTGTCCTCCTGCCAAAGGTGATCTATTTGAATGAAGACTTATATAGTTTTTTCAGATTATTTATCTTTAAAAGCACTGGGTCTGAGAAATAAAAGCAAATTTATTCCATATGTATAAGATCATAGTATTGATGTTTACTCAAATTTGGTTTTGGATGAGGTTAAATAGTTACATTTAGAAATGGAGAAAAAAATAAAATTTCAGAAAATGGGGAATGAGAAGAATTTTGGGCATAAAGAGAGAAAGGCCTTGAAGTCATTAAGATCTAGCACTGACATTATATTGAAACCTGCCAATAAGGACGGGGCCACGGTGATACTTGATAAAGAGTATTACATTAATTAGATCAGATCTCAATTGGCAGAGGAAAAAGTATATTGCCCGTTACCCCATAATCCCATATATGACATCCAAAAAGAGATTGAAAGTGTTATTAAAAGAGCTGTCAACAATGGCTTCATTGATAAAGCATAAGCGACATTTTTAACATGTGATAACAATAAGATACCGGTGTTATATACCTTACCAAAGGTTCATAAAAATCTAGAATCACCACCTGGAGGCCCTATTGTGTCCAGTATAGGGTCAGCATGTTCTTGAATCTCTATTTACTTAGATCATATATTGAGACCCTTTGTGAAACTTACAAACTCATACATTACCGATACCAGTGACTTTTTAAATAAAATAAAGGGAATTGCCTATCACATGTAACAAAGTAATATTATACACCTTAGACAAATCAAGCCTATACACCTCTATCCCCCACACAACAGGGACAGATACAGTTAGGAAAGTTTTGGTGCAGTCAGGAAAATATGATCTGGCACAAATAGATTTCATTTTAGACCTTTTGGATATAGTACTTAGATGTAATTATTTTTTGTTTCAGGACAATTTCTACATACAGCTGCAAGGCACAGCTATGGGATCCAATGTCACCACAACCTATGCAAACCTTTTTATGAACGCATTTGAAGAGAAGTTTGTCTATGAAAACCCTATGTTAATTCTTCTTGGTAGTGCCTATTAAATTGAAGGAATCATTACCCCGCAGTCAATTATTAAGAGCAAAAAGAATTGTCTCGGATGAGACGCTTGTACCAATTAGACTGAGGGAGATGGGTAAAAAGTTTGTAAATAGGGGTTGCCCTAAGACATTGATTGAACAAGAGATCATGGATGTATCGACATTGAGTAAGGAGGAATTGACAAAGCCTAAAGTTAAAAAAAGACAATCTTGTCTGTGTTATGCAATATAATTCTTTGAGCCCCAAGGTTATATCTATATTGAGAAAATATTGGCATTTTCTAGGAAGTTCTAAGAGACATTATTTTAGACTTGCATTGTACTCCTATCAAGAAATGCACTTCTAATTTTATAGATTTTTTAGATATTGTTTTTTTTTTTATTGCTTGCACATATTGTTCTTGAAATATTGTTCCTGACAAATTGCATCTCACTCAATGCCATTTTAGTTGTTAGCTAATACCTTGCAAGGTTTAGTGTTTTTAATGTTTATATGAATTTACTCACCTGCATATTAAAGTGTTTACATTTTTAAACAGAGCTTTAGGTCTCTTTTAGTCCTTTATATAGTATAACAGTTATCATAAATTATTACATTTTATACTATCTCATTTAGTGATCACCTTATATATTAGGTATCATATACATTTTTTATACATTATCACATTTTATTTTCTCAATTTGCTATGAATTTAGCGCTCACGTTATTGTTTGTTTTCATTATTATTATTTCCATCTTGATGAAGGTTGTAATTTTTAGGTGTAGCTTATATTGAGTCTTAGAAATGTTTCCCTCATATTGTTGTTTTCTCAGTTGAAGATTTTATATATTGCTTAGACATACAACACCACATGGGGCCATTTTATTTCTTTTTGTTGGTTTAGAGTCATCCTTGTTTTTACTACAAGCACACAAGCATTAGTTATAAAAATAAGTTTATGGGCTGAAATAATTGTATTACTTAAAGTTTCTGTGAATACAATTTTCAAAGGACTTGATACATTAGGTAGAAAAACAAAATTCATTTCTATTTGGTTCGGTCTTTGACTAAGTGTGAATTCTAGTAAATAGTTCCCAACGTCCAGTAAACTGCCCTAAAGCCTTAGCATGGAAGCTGGGGAAAGGTCTAGTGGTCAAAGTGTCTACTACAAGTGTAGGGAACTGACTAAATCAGAACAGTTTATATGTTCTCATGATAAAATAATGATGTATTTAATAAGATTTACTCCCATTTTGTTTCTTATTGACAGGTGAATTCGCAAACTGCAATAATCCTAGTCATGATCAGAGTGCAGATGCTTCTTTACATCTTCTTCAAAATCAAAGAAGCCACGTGGGACATTTATGTTCTGAATGTGGGAAATGTTTTCTTAAGAAATCGCATCTTTTTAAACATCTAAAAATTCATACAGGAGAAAAGGCATTTTCTTGTTTTGACTGTGGGAAATGTTTTACTCAGAAATCAACTCTTATTAGGCATCAGAAAATTCATACAGGGGAGAAAAGATTTTCGTGTTCTGACTGTGAAAAATGTTTTGCTCAGAAATCAAATCTTATTACGCATCAAAAAATTCATACAGGGGAGAAAGAATTTTCATGTTCTGACTGTGGGAAATATTTTACTCGGAAATCACATCTTATTAGTCATCACAAAACTCATATTAAAATAAATCGGAGTTTAACCTCCTAAGTGCCGAGGGTGATACGTAGTTGTCACCCACACAATACCAAGTGTTGATGAATGCATGTGACCCCCTGGGGCGTGCAGTTTTGGAGCGGTTTGAGGTCCCTTCTGCACCTCAATCATTTATGAGTTGACCCCTGGGTGGATTTGATTTAATTTAAGCCCAGTGTGGAAGTAATGGAAGAACTTTTATTATTATCTAATAAAGGTTATGTTTTAACTATAGGAATTTAACTCCACCTAGTGGTCAGGACAGAGAGTGCTGATACCGCATTCTTTCGTGGAAGTTCTTCTATTACTTCCACACTGTGCTTTAATCGACCAGTAAACACAGCAGATTTGCATAATCAACAAATGCAAGATAACAAGACAATACAATAGCATTTACTCTGAATTTCAAATGAGAAGTAGATTCTTTTCTAACACATTTAAAAGTTATGTATATTTCCACTCCCCCTGTACCATGTGATAGCAATCAGCCAATCACAAATGCATATACGTATAGTCTGAGTTCTTGCACATGCTCAGTAGGAGCTGGTGACTCAAAAAAAGTGTAAATATAAAAGTGCACATATTTTTTAATGGAAGTAAATTGGAAAGGTGTTTAAAATTACATGCTGTATCTGAATCATGAAAATTTAATAAAACCTGAGTGTCCCTTTAATAACACTGGAACTAATCAGAATCAACCATTGCGTATACACTGGGGAGTGTGTCTAATCGTAGTGCCATTGCTCTAACAGTTCTAAATGGATTTGATTTAATAACTAGTCATTAATAGCAATTTAAAGAATGTTTTTTGTCACGAGCATCGGGCTGCAGGGGTTAAACCTCTACCACCTATCACCTACCCCCTCTTGTTTCTCAGTGGTTTTGGGCTCCTCAGAGAAACCACAATCTCCCAGAGCTTTGGTTTCTCTTGTTTTGTCTGTAAACTGAATCTTGGAAAAAGCTGGCCTCTGACTGATCTATCGCTCTCTGGCCGGCCTACCGGCCGACCTCCTGAAACTGCCGGTCTGCCGCATAAGCTAGGACTCCCTGTCCCCTTTTAACCCTGGTCAATCCAGCTGCCCTTTGTCCCAGTGCTCCGATCTTTTGGGGATTGGTAGCCCCTAGGAAGGACAAGAGGTGGTGGAATTGCCGGAGGGGTGATCCTTGGGAAACTGGGGGTTTTGGACACCCCTATACCCATAACTTCAACAGACTGTATCTCCTGTTCCCAGTAACGAATCATGCCGCTTTTTGGACTGTGGCATCTGGGGACCAAGAGCTTTCAAAGGAAGTGCCACTGATCCCCTGGGATCAACTTAAAACCACTACCCCTGGGTCTCTGTGGGATTGTGGATTCTATGGCAGGCGCCAGCCTGTCTGAAGGGGGAGGGAATGGTTGGGAGATATGAAGGTCAGATAAGGCTTATTATCATGATCAGTTTCTGTGTAAATGTCGTGTTTCCCCTAATAAAAGTCTTGTTTTCACCTGAATGTTAGTCTGTCTAGTTATTTGGGTGGGATTGCTAAAATCACTTTCTCCACTACATAGCGGCTGGTTCCAGGTTTTGGAAGGATCCTTCGGCGGAGCTACCCAACTGGAGTAGTAGGGAATCCGTCACAGTTTTGGCAGCGGTGGGATGCTTCCATCTACCTGGGACGTCCAAACCACCACCTGAAGACGCCTTCGGATGGAGCGGTACTCTGTGCTCAGAAAGGAAGAACTAAAAACCCTGCTAGAGGCCAGGGGGAAAAGTGCTGGCCACAAGACCAAGGTGGTAATTGTAGCCGAGCTGATGGAGGATGACCGTACTAACGAACCGACTGGTGGGTCAGATAGTGACCATGACAGTGAACGACCCAGTAGAGCCTCGACCCAAGAGACTATGATGTCTGACTTGTAGAGGGACATCCAGTGGTGATTGCGCTCTATGACACTGACCCACCCGACGAAATCATCACTAAGATGGTGTCGGAATCAACCCAGCTCAAACTGACAGAGGTCCACAAGTCTATGGGGGGCCCGCCGCCGCCTCCACTGGGGTCTACCACCCGACCCTCAAAGCTGCAACATGGGGCTTTCCGAGCCCTCACCAAGGAGGAGATTGACAGTTACCTCCAGGTCTTCGAGACACAGTGCGAGCTGCAGGAGGTCCTTTATGCCGACCGAGTCTCCATCCTGCTCGGCAAGTAGTCTGGTCGAGCCTTGGATGCTTTTCACACTGTCCCTGCAGTGGACAAAAGGGGCTATGATAAGGTGAAAGAGCGCATCCTTGCCAGATATGGACTCACGCCAGAAGCTCACCAGCAGAAGTTCAGGGAGCTAAGAAAGCAAGAGGGGCAGCCTTTTTCGGAGTGGACGCACCAGTTCACCCGTTCTATGGACTCTTGGCTCACTGGCTGCAAGGCCATCACAGGAGCCGATGTTGCCCAACTCTTTCTACTGGAACTTTTTTACAATAATGTCCCGATGGAGGTTAAGGAAAGGGTCTATGACCAGAGACCTGCACAGCGGACCAAGCCGACCCTTCAGGCAGACCAGTATCTGGACACTCGGCACGTCCGATCAGAGCCCCAACCGGCTCCACTCCTATCTGAACCCCAACAACTCCTCGACAGCCCCAAGCCCAGCCCGCTCCTGCTTCCCCAGCCAGGGCCAGCCACAAAGGGGGCTGCTACTGGTGTGGGCAACTTGGCCACATCAAACAATTCTGTCCGACATAGCCAAGAAACCCCCCAGCCCAGCAGCCAAGGAACCCTTCACCGGCCCAGTGGGGAACCCCTCAAGCTAGAACCTTCCAGGCCACTGCCCACTGCGTGTATGCAGCGGGTCCTGACAACTATGCAGAATGGCCAGATGAAGAAGTTAGCGTTCTGCATGATGTTAGCTTGGTGACCCAAGACAACCGCCAGCCCCATCACCAGGATGTCTGGGTCAATGGGGCAGGTGGCTCAAGGATTAAGAGACACTGACTCCACCCTTTCCCTGATAGAACATCACTTGGTCCCCATCTCCAGTCAAACCTGGAGGACCCTTGCCATTCAGGTGGCTGGAGGAGCCGTAGTCCCTACCCCCACAGCTTCGGTATATCTGAACTGGGGAGCCGGCTCCCGGGATGTGGAGGTGGGCATAATGCAAGCACCAGTTTGTTGTACCGAAAAGGTTTCTGTCCGACCTCCTGCGGATAGGACATGATATTCCCTTAGCTGGACACTTGGGCAAGTCCAGTACTCACCACTGCCTAACTCAAACCTACTTCTGGCCAAGCATCACAGCAGACATTAAGGACTACTGTAAGTCCTGCAAAGTGTGCCAGCAAGTAGGCAAGACCGGGGACCACACTAAGGCTCCCCTGCATCCCCTCCCCATTATTGATGAACCCTTTAGCAGGATCGCAGTCGATATAGTGGGGCCGCTAGCTCAACTGAGCCCCTCAGGGAACAGGTACATCCTTATGCCGGTAGTAGATTATGCCACCAGATACCAGGAGGCAATCCCTTTGGCCAATATCCAGGCGGAGACCATAGCAGACGCAATTCTCCGGATATTCACCAGAGTAGGTTTTCATGATTATGTCCCTTTAAGGTCTTTTTATCATCTCTGTATGTTAATTTTATAACATTTTGCTGTGAAGAAAGGAGGAAGTTGTAGGAACTCACAGAAAAAAGTTAAGGGACAAGAATGAACAGTGAGTGGTAAATAATAGAGTATTTCTTAATAATGATAAAAACAGAATTCTTAATTTAGATCTTTCTTTCGCTCCCACCTCTAAACTTAATAAATTCGAAACGCATATCAATGTACACAAGTATGTGAGAAAATTGACCCTCAAAAAGGTACTTTTTGAAAAACCCAATAGGTATAAATAGAACACATGTGAGTCAGACTGACAACAGTATAAAAGAAAGTTTTTCACATATAAATTTGAAATCTAGGTCACATTTTTATCCGACATAAGACAAGGTGAAAAATTTAGAACTTTTTAAAAAACTTGTACTGACAGATATTGAGAAATGCAATCCCAATAATAGACAAGCAAATAATCTAACTAAAGCTGAAAACAAATTCTTAAAAATGTACAAGAAGATGACACCATCGTGATAAGACCGGCAGACAAAGGAGGTAGGGTGGTAGTTCTAGATAAAGACTACTATCTTGAAGAAGCCCAGAGATTATTAGGCTACAAAATTACATATAAGGAATTAAAATTAGATCCTACCAAAATAGACTTTATTATATTGAGAAAAAAATGAGAAAAGGCCAAAGAGAAAGGGATTCTAAAAAGAAGAGAATTTTAATTTATTATTCCAAAATTCCCGTAAATGCATGTATTTTATTTCGTACCTAAAATCCATAAGGATCAGAAAAACCCACCGGGTCGACTAATAATATCAGGAATAGATTCTATCACATGTAATTTATAATATGTAGATAGGTTTCTGCAAAAATATGTGAGAGTGCTCCCATCTTATTTAAAAGATTACACTCGTTCCTTTGTTATACAAAAGACACTATAAATGTTATAATAGTTAAAAGTTACAATAGTTAACCTGAATAGCTAACTGACTAGAATCTTATCCCTCCTCCCCCATGTAGTGCTTGGCTTACTGTGCACAATGCGTATATTGTTCCTCTCTCGCTCATAGTGCTTGCAGTTGAACACTTACTATTACTTGTTATCACCAGTATACCTGTTAAGTTCTTCGCTTTCTACATGTGATTTTATATGTAAATCTCATAACCTGTTATGACCGCAGCTTTATTGGCTTGTGCAGCCTTACCTCATAATATGTGATATATGTCTAGTGCAGGCTGGACCTATACTTTTGTTGTATATGCTACCTATTATATTTACATTTAACCTCCTCCCCCCCTTTCCATAATATACCTCCTAGTTTAGGAAGGTTAACTACGTGGCTTATCTAGCCTATGCCGCACTTCCACAATAAGATAATTATAACATAATGGGTCCATGAGTGGCCCTAGGTAACTGGAGAGAGACTTATATTATATTTTATTATATTTTCCTATATTGTGTTATTTGAAAAGAGGTTTCAGTCTTGATTGTTTATTATTATAATTACTGTGATATCTGTTATCCTACAGGAAAAAAAGTTAACTGTATAACTTTGCACAATATTCATGTACCCTGTCTCATTGTCTTAATTGTGGAAAGCATGTCATTGAACAGATATATTACATGTATACCTAATCTTTGTACTATACAATAACCTCAATAAAAAAAAAAAAAAGATTACACTTTTAAAAATACTTGAATCTATTGAGATAGAAGAATAAATGTTTTTGGTAACTTGTGACGTAATTTCCTTAATGAAGATCAGAGTATGCAGAAGGAACAAAGATAATTTATTTTGGAGAGTATTAAATTTATATTAGAAAACAATGTCTTCTCTTTTAATGGTAAAATGTATGTTCAAATTACATGCACGGCTATGAGTACGAGGTTTGCACCAAGCTATGTCAATCTTTTAATGGGAAAATGGGAGATGGATTTCCTTCATACATGTAGCTTGGTGGAGAACCTTGTACTCTATAAAAGGTATATAGAAAACATTCTTATTGTCTGGAAGGGTGAAAAAAATTGTCTGATACAATTTCTAGGAGATATGAACAAAAACAATAGTGGATTGACATTTGAGTGAGGGCTAAGCGCAAGATTGTGTTCCTTTTTTCTTTGCAGTTCACAGTTTTGAGAACAACATAGCAATCATATGTAATAATATCTTCAAAATTGAAAAATTGTCCAAAATAATCTGACAGAAACCTCTGGAAGAAAATGACATTCACCTAGATTACAAGTTTTGCGTTCGTGTTTTACCGCTGAAAAAATGGCCATTTCAGTGTTAAAACAGTAACGCAGCGATTCCCATAGCGCTGCCATTATGAGTTTTGCGGTGAGGTTAAAAAAAAACTTGCGTTACACCCTATAGTGACACGATCCGTACTGCAATCTGAGACATGGAGGCCTATTTATCAAGCCGTCAACTGCAAATACGCCGGAATTCCGCAGCGTAATTGTGGTGAGCTTGATTCGACCTATTTATTAAAGCCTACAGACCGGCAAAAGTTGAAATTTGTGACGTAACATACGATCCACCGGTCTCAATCCGACACAGATCGATGCTTACGTTGTTACAGATGTTCTGAATACAAATTTGGCACTATCTGACACCTTTTGCCATTTATCAAATTTCTAACAGGTACGCTTGCCGCTATTCTGGCCCAGCGTACCTGGTTTTCAATCCGCCACACTTGAGGCCGCGGATGCCCTAGAAATCAATGGGTGTCTGAAAGCAGTGAAAGCTTATGTTCAATGCTGCAAGATATCCCATTGATTTCTATGGTAGAAAACAAGTAACGTTTACACCTAACACCCTAACATAATCCCCGAGTCTAAACACCCCTAATCTGCCGCCCCGACATCGCTGCCACCTACATAATGTTATTAACCCCTAATCTTTTGCCCCGACATCGCCGCCACTAAATAAAGTTATTAACCCCTATCCCGCCGCTCCCGGACCCCACCGCAAAAATTTTTTTTTTATTAACCCCTATCCTGCCGCTCCCCGACCCCACTGCAACTAAATAAAAGTATTAACCCCTATTCTTCCACTCCCGGACCCCGCCGCAACTGTAATAATATAATCAACCCATAAACCCCTGGCCTCCCACATCACTACCATTAACAAAACCTATTAACCCCTAAAACGCCAGCCCCCCACATCACTTTAAATTAAGCTATTAAACCCTAAACCGAACAACCCGCTAACTTTACATTAAAATTACCTCATCCCTATCTTATAATAAATTAAAACTCACCTGTAGAATTAAAAGAAACTATATTAAACTATTAACCTACCCTAACTATTATACTAAAATTACATTAAACTATTAATTAACCTACCCTAGCTATTATAATAAAATTACATTAAACTATATCAAACTATTAATTAACCTACCCTATTATACTAAAATTACATTAAACTACCAATTAAATAAACTATATTACATATTTAAAAACCTAACCCTACTCAAATTATTGAAATCTACAATTAAAAATTACTAAATTACAAAAAAATAAACACTAACGCCTAGATTTAGAGTTCTGCGTCAGCCGTCAAAACCAGCGTTAAGGGCTCCTAACGCTGCTTTTTACCGCCCGCTGGTATTTAGAGTCAGTCAGGAAAGGGTCTAACGCTCACTTTCCAGCCGCAACTTTTCCATACCGCAGATCCCCTTAAGCCAATTGCGTATCCTATCTTTTCAATGGGATCTTCCTAACGCCGGTATTTAGAGTCTTGGCTGAAGTGATCGTTAGAACTCTAACGACAAAACTCCAGCCGCAGAAAAAAGTCAGGAGTTAAGAGCTTTATGGGCTAACGCCGGTTTATAAAGCTCTTAACTACTGTGCTCTAAAGTACACTAACACCAATAAACTACCTATGTACCCCTAAACCGAGGCCCCCCCACATCGCCGCCACTCTAATAAATTTTTTTAACCCCTAATCTACCGACCGCACACCGCCGCCACATACATTATCCCTATGTACCCCTAATCTGCTGCCCCTAACATCGCCAACACCTACATAATATTTATTAACCCCTAATCTGACCCCCCAACGTCGCCGCTACCTTACCTACACTTATTAACCCTTAATCTGCCGACCGGACCTCGCCGCCACTATAATAAATGTATTAACCCCAAAACCGCCACACTCCCTCCTCAAAAACCCTATAATAAATAGTATTAACCCCTAATCTGCCCTCCCTAACATCTTTGACACCTAACTTCAAGTATTAACCCTTAATCTGCCGACCGGACCTCGCCGCTACTCTAATAAATGTATTAACCCCTAAAGCTAAGTCTAACACTAACACCCCCCTAAGTTAAATATAATTTTTATCTAACGAAATAAATTCAATCTTATTAAATAAATTATTCCTATTTAAAGCTAAATACTTACCTGTAAAATAAATCCTAATATAGCTACAATATAACGAATAATTATATTGTAGCTGTTTTAGGATTTATATTTATTTTACAGGCTACTTTGTATTTATTTTAACTAGGTACAATAGCTATTTAATAGTTATTAACTATTTAATAGCTACCTAGTAACAATAATAACAAAATTACATGTAAAATAAATCCTAACCTAAGTTACAATTAAACCTAACACTACACTATCAATAAATTAATTAACTCAACTACCTACAATTACCTACAATTAAATCAACTAAACTAAATTACAAAAAAAACCCCACTAAATTACAAAAAAATAAAAAAAGATTACAAGAATTTTAAACTAATTACACCTACTCTAAGCCCCCTAAAAAAATAACAAAGCCCCCCAAAATAAAAAAATGCCCTACCCTATTCTAAAATAAAAAGTTAACAGCTCTATTACCTTACCAGCCCCTAAAAGGGCTTTTTGCGGGACATGCCCCAAAGAAATCAGCTCTTTTGCCTGTAAAAAAAAACATACAATACCCCCCCAACATTACAACCCACCACCCACATACCCCTAATCTAACCCAAACCCCCCTTAAAAAACCTAAAACTAAGCCCCTGAAGATCTCCTTACCTTGTATTCACCCAGCCGGGTATCACCGATCCGTCCAGAAGAGGTCCTCCAGAGGGTCCGAAGTCTTCATCCTATCCGGTCAGAAGAGGTCCTCCAGAGGCTCGGAAGTCTTCATCCAGGCGGCATCTTCTATCTTCTTCCATCCGGAACAGATCGGGTCCATCTTGAAACAGCCGGCGCGGATCCATCCTCTTCTAACGACGTCCTAAGTCCGAATGAAGGTTCCTTTAAATGACGTCATCCAAGATGGCGTCCCTCGAATTCCAATTGGCTGATAGGATTCTATCAGCCAATCGGAATTAAGGTAGGAAAAATCTGATTGGCTGATTGAATCAGCCAATCAGATTCAAGTTCAATCGGATTGGCTGATCCAATCAGCCAATCAGATTGAGCTTGCATTCTATTGGCTGATCGGAACAGCCAATAGAATGCGAGCTCAATCTGATTGGCTGATTCAATCAGCCAATCAGATTTTTCCTACCTTAATTCCGATTGGCTGATAGAATCCTATCAGCCAATCGGAATTCGTGGGACGCCATCTTGGATGATGTCATTTAAAGGAACCTTCATCCGTCGGTGAGGAAGGATGGCTCCGCGTCGGCTGCTTCAAGATGGACCTGCTCCGCTCCTGATGGAAGAAGATAGAAGATGCCGCCTGGATGAAGACTTCCGACCCTCTGGAGGACCTCTTCTGGCCGGATAGGATGAAGACTTCGGACCCTCTGAAGGACCTCTTCTGGCCGGATAGGATGAAGACTTCGGACCCTCTTCTGGAGGGATCCGTGATACCCGGCTGGGTAAAGACAAGGTAGGGAGATCTTATGGGGCTTGGTGTTAGGTTTTTTAAGGGGGGTTTGGGTTAGATTAGGGGTATGTGGGTGGTGGGTTGTAATGTTGGGGGGGTATTGTATGGGTTTTTTTCAGGCAAAAGAGCTGATTTCTTTGGGGCATGCCCCGCAAAAGGCCCTTTTAAGGGCTGGTAAGGTAATAGAGCTGTTAACTTTTTATTTTAGAATAGGGTAGGGCATTTTTTTATTTTGGGGGGCTTTGTTATTTTTTTAGGGGGCTTAGAGTAGGTGTAATTAGTTTAAAATTCTTGTAATCTTTTTTTTTTTGTAATTTAGTGGTTTTTTTGTAATTTATTTTAGTTGATTTAATTGTAGGTAATTGTAGTTAATTGATTTAATTTATTTATTGATAGTGTAGTGTTAGGTTTAATTGTAACTTAGGTTAGGATTTATTTTACAGGTAATTTTGTAATTATTTTAACTAGGTAGCTATTAAATAGTTAATAACTATTTAATAGCTATTGTACCTAGTTAAAATAAATACAAAGTTGCCTGTAAAATAAATATAAATCCTAAAATAGCTACAATATAATTATTATTTATATTGTAGCTATATTAGGGTTTATT
Organism: Bombina bombina; assembly: GCF_027579735.1. NCBI lineage: Eukaryota > Metazoa > Chordata > Amphibia > Anura > Bombinatoridae > Bombina > Bombina bombina. The sequence goes on along the minus strand of NC_069502.1, from coordinate 796,577,000 downwards.
TTACAGGTAAGTATTTAGCTTTAAATAAGATTAATTTATTTAATAAGAAATAATTTATTTTGTTAGATTAAAATTATATTTAACTTAGGGGGGTGTTAGTGTTAGGGTTAGACTTAGCTTTAGGGGTTAATACATTTATTAGAGTAGCAGCGAGGTCCGGTCAGCAGATTAGGGGTTAATACTTGAAGTTAGGTGTCAGCGATGTTAGGGAGGGCAGATTAGGGGTTAATACTATTTATTATAGGGTTTGCAAGGCGGGAGTGAGGCGGTTTAGGGGTTAATACATTTATTATAGTGGCGGCGAGGTCATGTCGGCAGATTAGGGGTTAATAATAATATGCAGGGGTCAGCAATAGCGGGGGTGGCAGATTAGGGGTTAATAAGTGTAAGGTTAGGGGTGTTTAGACTCGGGGTTCATGTTAGGGTGTTAGGTGCAGACTTAGGAAGTGTTTCCCCATAGGAAACAATGGGGCTGCGTTTTTGCAGGTGTTAGGTTTTTTGGCAGCTCAAACTACCCCATTGTTTCCTATGGGGGAATCGTGCACGAGCACGTTTTTCAAGCTGGCCGCTACCGTAAGCAACGCAGGGGGAAAAAAAACACGCGTAGCTAACGCACCCCTTTGGCCGCAAAACTCTAAATCTTGGTGTAAGTTGCAAAAAATAAAAAACTCTGTTACAAAAAATAAAAAACAATAAGTTACAAAAAACAAACCAACCACAGTATCAAAAATAAAAAACAATTACACATAATCTAATAGCCCTATCAAAATAAAAAAGCCCCCCCAAATTAAAAAAAAACCTAGCCTACAATTAAATCGGCTCTTTTACCTGTAAAAAAAAAAAATACAAACACCCCCCCAACAGTAAAACCCATCACCCACACAACCAACCCCCCAAATAAAAAACCCTATCTAAAAAACCTCAGCTCCCCATTGCCCTGAAAAGGGCATTTGTATGGGCATTGCCCTTACAAGGGCATTTAGCTCTTTTAATGCCCAGACCATACTCTAAAAATAAAACCCACCCAATAAACCTTTAAAAATACCTAACACTGACCCCCGACGATCCACTTACAGTTTTCGAAGACCGGACATCCATCCTCATCCAAGCGGCAGAAGTCCTCATAGAAGCCGGAAGAAGTCTTCATCCAAGCGGGCCGAAGTCCTCATCGAAGCCGGCAGAAGTCTTCATCCAGACGGCATCTTCTATCTTCATGCAGGGGATCAGTAAGAGACTGATTAAGGGGTACAAATATAGCACTCTGGAACGTGTGAGAAAGAATAAAGAAATTTAATAATAAAAAATAACTTTTATTAGATCATATTAAAATCAGGGTTGACATACATATTAAAATACACATTGGTCTACTACCATATAGTCATAAGATAATGGCTATAACAACAACACAACCGAATCAGTATTCGTGTTGTATTAAATATGGAAATGACTACCTACAGTTTCCTTGGAGGGTGATACTATTAATCTGCTAGGATATTCGGTCATTACCTTATTTGTACCATAGATGGCATAGTGATATATAATTCAATAGTTATATAATCATCCAATAGTCAGGAAAAGCCTGACTGGTTACCTTATTAATACCTGTGTTATAGACAATAATAATATCGTCCCGTGGTCAGGAAAAACTTGACCTGTTACCTTATTGATAGTTGTAGTTATATAATCATCCAATAGTCAGGAAAAACCTGACTGGTTACCTTATTAATACCTGTGTTATAGACAGTAATAGATGATATAATATCGTCCAGTGGTCAGGAAAAGCCTGACCTGTTACCTTATTAATACCTATATTTGAGAATAGATGGTCTTGAAAAGCTTACTAAATAGTAGATCATATATGATGGTCTTATAAAGAATTGGGAAAAGCCCAAATCGTATACCTTTTAACTGAGAATTGATTGAACATATGCTCTTGTATGGTTAAAAAGTAACTTTTGATGGTAATAATTTAAACAATTCAAGGTAATAAAAAAAGGTATACGATTTGGGCTTTTCCCAATTCTTTATAAGACCATCATATATGATCTACTATTTAGTAAGCTTTTCAAGACCATCTATTCTCAAATATAGGTATTAATAAGGTAACAGGTCAGGCTTTTCCTGACCACTGGACGATATTATATCATCTATTACTGTCTATAACACAGGTACTTATAAGGTAACCAGTCAGGTTTTTCCTGACTATTGGATGATTATATAACTACAACTATCAATAAGGTAACAGGTCAAGTTTTTCCTGACCACTGGACGATAATATTATTGTCTATAACACAGGTATTAATAAGGTAACCAGTCAGGCTTTTCCTGACTATTGGATGATTATATAACTATTGAATTATATATCACTATGCCATCTATGGTACAAATAAGGTAATGACCGAATATCCTAGCAGATTAATAGTATCACCCTCCAAGGAAACTGTAGGTAGTCATTTCCATATTTAATACAACACGAATACTGATTCGGTTGTGTTGTTGTTATAGCCATTATCTTATGACTATATGGTAGTAGACCAATGTGTATTTTAATATGTATGTCAACCCTGATTTTAATATGATCTAATAAAAGTTATTTTTTATTATTAAATTTCTTTATTCTTTCTCACACGTTCCAGAGTGCTATATTTGTACTCTCTTACTGATCCCCTGCATAGTATAGTAATTGGTACAAGCACCTACCCCTAATCAGATAGTAATTATTTATACTCAAATCTATTGAGACCCACTTAACTCAATACTTAGTAAATTATAGGGGGAACGTTCAAACACATTTTTCAGTTCTGAGTAGTGGCATTGTTTCCTCTCCTGTCAATCTTCTATCTTCATCCATCCCGTGCAGTGCAGATCCAGCTTCAAGATATCCGTCGCGGAACATCCTCTTCTTACAATGGTCAACGTAGAATACAGCTAATACTGTACAATGAGATCCTCATGTAAAATACAGCTAATAATGTGCAGTGAGATCCTCATGTATAATAAAGCTAATACTGTGCAGTTAGATCCTCGTATAAAACAGCTAATACTGTGCAGTGAGATCCTCGTATAATACAGCTAATACTGTGCAGTGAGATCCTCATGTATAATATAGCTAATACTGTGCAATGAGATCCTCATGTAAAATACAGCTAATACTGTGTAATGAGATCTTCATGTAAAATACAGGTAATACTGTGCAGTGAGATCCTCATGTATAATACTGCTAATACTGTGCAGTGAGATCCTCATGTATAATACAGCTAATACTGTGCAGTGAGATCTTCATGTATAATACAGCTAATACTGTGCAGTGACATTCTCATGTAAAATACAGCTAATACTGTCTAATGAGATCCTCATGTATAATACAGCAAATACTGTGCAGTGAGACCTCTTGTATAATACAACTTATACTGTGCAGTGAGACCCTCATGTAGAATACAGTTAATACTGTGCAGTGAGATCTTCATGTATAACACAGCTAATACTGTGCAGTGAGATCATCATATATAATACATCTAATACTGTGCAGTAAGATCCTCATGTATAATACAGCTAATACTGTGCAGTGAGATCCTCATGTATAATACAGCTAATACTGTGCAGTGAGATCCTCATGTATAATACAGCTAATACTGTGCAGTGAGATCTTCGTATAATACAGCTAATATTGTGCAGTAAGATCCTCGTATAATACAGCTAATACTGTGCAGTGAGATCCTCATGTAAAATACAGCTAATACTGTGCAGTGAGTTCCTCATGTATAATACAGCTAATACTGTCTAATGAGATCCTCATTTATAATACAGCTAATACTGTGCAGTGAGATCCTCATGTATAATACAGCTAATACTGTGCAGTGAGATCTTCGTATAATACAGCTAATATTGTGCAGTGAGATCCTCGTATAATACAGCTAATACTGTGCAGTGAGATCCTCATGTAAAATACAGCTAATACTGTGCAGTGAGTTCCTCATGTATAATACAGCTAATACTGTCTAATGAGATCCTCATGTATAATACAACTAATAATGTGCAATGAGATCCTCATGTATAATACAGCTAATACTGTGCAGTGAGATCCTCGTATAATACAGCTAATACTGTGCAGTGAGATCTTCATGTATAATACAGCTAATACTGTGCAGTGAGTTCCTCATGTATAATACAGCTAATACTGTGCAGTGAGATCCTCATGTATAATACAGCTAATGTTGTGCAATGAGATCCTCATGTATAATACAGCAAATACTGTGCAATGAGATCCTCTTGTAAAATACAGCTAATACTGTGCAATGAGATCTTCATGTAAAATACAGGTAATACTGTGCAGTGAGATCCTCATGTATAATACAGCTAATACTGTGCAGTGAGATCCTCATGAATAATACAGCTAATACTGTGCAGTGAGATCCTCATGTAAAATACAGCTAATACTGTACAGTGAGAGCCTCATATATAATACAGCTAATACTGTGCAGTGAGATCTTCGTATAATACAGCTAATACTGTGCAGTGAGATCCTCGTATAATACAGCTAATACTGTGCAGTGAGATCCTCATGTATAATACAGCTAATACTGTGCAGTGAGACCCTCATGTATAATACAGATAATACTGTGCAGTGACATCCTCATGTAAAATACAGCTAATACTGTCTAATGAGATCCTCATGTATAATACAGCTAATACTGTGCAGTGAGACCTCTTGTATAATACAGCTTATACTATGCAGTGAGATCCTCATGTAAAATACAGTTAATACTGTGCAGTGAGATCTTCAATTATAACACAGCTAATACTGTGCAGTGAGATCCTCATGTATCATACAGCTAATACTGTGCAGTGAGATTGTCATATATAATACAGCTAATACTGTGCAGTAAGATCCTCATGTATAATACAGCTAATACTGTGCAGTGAGATCCTCATGTATAATACAGCTAATACTGTGCAGTGAGATCCTCATGTATAATACAGCTAATACTGTGCAGTGAGATCTTCGTATAATACAGCTAATATTGTGCAGTGAGATCCTCGTATAATACAGCTAATACTGTGCAGTGAGATCCTCATGTAAAATACAGCTAATACTGTCTAATAAGATCCTCATGTATAATACAACTAATACTGTGCAGTGAGATCCTCATATAAAATACAGCTAATACTGTGCAGTGAGATCTTCATGTATAATACAGCTAATACTGTGCAGTGAGATCCTCATGTATAATACAGCTAATACTGTGCAGTGAGAGCCTCATGTATAATACAGCTAATATTGTGCAGTGAGATCCTCATGTATAATAGAGCTAATGCTTTGCAGTGAGATGCTCATGTAAAATACAGCTAATACTGTGCAGTGAGTTCCTCATGTATAATACAGCTAATACTGTGCAGTGAGATCCTCATGTATAATACAGCTAATGTTGTGCAATGAGATCCTCATGTATAATACAGCGAATACTGTGCAATGAGATCCTCTTATAAAATACAGCTAATACTGTGCAATGAGATCTTCATGTAAAATACAGCTAATACTGTGCAGTGAGATCCTCATGTATAATACAGCTAATACTGTGCAGTGAGATCCTCATGAATAATACAGCTAATACTGTGCAGTGAGATCCTCATGTAAAATACAGCTAATACTGTACAGTGAGATCCTCATATATAATACAGCTAATACTGTGCAGTGAGATCTTCGTATAATACAGCTAATACTGTGCAGTGAGATCCTCGTATAATACAGCTAATACTGTGCAGTGAGATCCTCATGTATAATACAGCTAATACTGTGCAGTGAGACCCTCATGTATAATACAGCTAATACTGTGCAGTGAGACCCTCATGTATAATACAGCTAATACTGTGCAGTGACATCCTCATGTAAAATACAGCTAATACTGTCTAATGAGATCCTCATGTATAATACAGCTAATGTTGTGCAGTGAGACCTCTTGTATAATACAGCTTATACTGTGCAGGGAGATCCTCATGTAAAATACAGTTAATACTGTGCAGTGAGATCTTCATGTATAACACAGCTAATACTGTCTAAAGAGATCCTCATGTATAATACAACTAATACTGTGCAGTGAGATCCTCATATAAAATACAGCTAATACTGTGCGGTGAGATCCTCATGTATAATACAGCTAATACTGTGCAGTGAGATCCTCATGTATAATACAGCTAATACTGTGCAGTGAGATCTTCGTATAATACAGCTAATATTGTGCAGTGAGATCCTCGTATAATACAGCTAATACTGTGCAGTGAGATCCTCATGTAAAATACAGCTAATACTGTGCAGTGAGATCCTCATGTATAATACAGCTAATACTGTGCAGTGAGATCCTCATGTATAATACAGCTAATACTGTGCAGTGAGATCTTCGTATAATACAGCTAATATTGTGCAGTGAGATCCTCGTATAATACAGCTAATACTGTGCAGTGAGATCCTCATGTAAAATACAGCTACTACTGTCTAATAAGATCCTCATGTATAATACAACTAATACTGTGCAGTGAGATCCTCATATAAAATACAGCTAATACTGTGCAGTGAGATCCTCATGTAATATACAGCTACTACTGTCTAATAAGATCCTCATGTATAATACAACTAATACTGTGCAGTGAGATCCTCATATAAAATACAGCTAATACTGTGCAGTGAGATCCTCATGTAAAATACAGCTACTACTGTCTAATAAGATCATCATGTATAATACAACTAATACTGTGCAGTGAGATCCTCATATAAAATACAGCTAATACTGTGCAGTGAGATCCTCATGTATAATACAGCTAATACTGTGCAGTGAGACCCTCATGTATAATACAGCTAATACTGTGCAGTGAGACCCTCATGTATAATACAGCTAATACTGTGCAGTGACATCCTCATGTAAAATACAGCTAATACTGTCTAATGAGATCCTCATGTATAATACAGCTAATGTTGTGCAGTGAGACCTCTTGTATAATACAGCTTATACTGTGCAGGAAGATCCTCATGTAAAATACAGTTAATACTGTGCAGTGAGATCTTCATGTATAACACCGCTAATACTGTCTAAAGAGATCCTCATGTATAATACAACTAATACTGTGCAGTGAGATCCTCATATAAAATACAGCTAATACTGTGCAGTGAGATCCTCATGTATAATACAGCTAATACTGTGCAGAGAGATCCTCATGTATAATACAGCTAAAACTGTGCAGTGAGATCTTCGTATAATACAGCTAATATTGTGCAGTGAGATCCTCGTATAATACAGCTAATACTGTGCAGTGAGATCCTCATGTAAAATACAGCTAATACTGTGCAGTGAGATCCTCATGTATAATACAGCTAATACTGTGCAGTGAGATCTTCGTATAATACAGCTAATATTGTGCAGTGAGATCCTCGTATAATACAGCTAATACTGTGCAGTGAGATCCTCATGTAAAATACAGCTAGTACTGTCTAATAAGATCCTCATGTATAATACAGCTAATACTGTGCAGTGAGATCCTCATATAAAATACAGCTAATACTGTGCAGTGAGATCTTCATGTATAATACAGCTAATACTGTGCAGTGAGATCCTCATGTATAATACAGCTAATACTGTGCAGTGAGAGCCTCATGTATAATACAGCTAATATTGTGCAGTGAGATCCTCATGTATAATACAGCTAATATTGTGCAGTGAGATCCTCATGTATAATAGAGCTAATGCTTTGCAGTGAGATGCTCATGTAAAATACAGCTAATACTGTGCAGTGAGTTCCTCATGTATAATACAGCTAATACTGTGCAGTGAGATCCTCATATAAATTACAGCTAATACTGTGCAGTGAGATCCTCATGTATAATACAGCTAATACTGTGCAGTGAGATCTTCGTATAATACAGCTAATATTATGCAGTGAGATCCTCGTATAATACAGCTAATACTGTGCAGTGAGATCCTCATGTAAAATACAGCTAATACTGTCTAATAAGATCCTCATGTATAATACAACTAATACTGTGCAGTGAGATCCTCATATAAAATACAGCTAATACTGTGCAGTGAGATCTTCATGTATAATACAGCTAATACTGTGCAGTGAGATCCTCATGTATAATACAGCTAATACTGTGCAGTAAGAGCCTCATGTATAATACAGCTAATATTGTGCAGTGAGATCCTCATGTATAATACAGCTAATATTGTGCAGTGAGATCCTCATGTATAATAGAGCTAATGCTTTGCAGTGAGATGCTCATGTAAAATACAGCTAATACTGTGCAGTGAGTTCCTCATGTATAATACAGCGAATACTGTGCAATGAGATCCTCTTGTAAAATACAGCTAATACTGTGCAATGAGATCTTCATGTAAAATACAGCTAATACTGTGCAGTGAGATCCTCATGTATAATACAGCTAATACTGTGCAGTGAGATCCTCATGAATAATACAGCTAATACTGTGCAGTGAGATCCTCATGTAAAATACAGCTAATACTGTACAGTGAGATCCTCATATATAATACAGCTAATACTGTGCAGTGAGATCTTCGTATAATACAGCTAATACTGTGCAGTGAGATCCTCGTATAATACAGCTAATACTGTGCAGTGAGATCCTCATGTATAATAGAGCTAATGCTTTGCAGTGAGATGCTCATGTAAAATACAGCTAATACTGTGCAGTGAGTTCCTCATGTATAATACAGCTAATACTGTGCAGTGAGATCCTCATGTATAATACAGCGAATACTGTGCAATGAGATCCTCTTGTAAAATACAGCTAATACTGTGCAATGAGATCTTCATGTAAAATACAGCTAATACTGTGCAGTGAGATCCTCATGTATAATACAGCTAATACTGTGCAGTGAGATCCTCATGAATAATACAGCTAATACTGTGCAGTGAGATCCTCATGTAAAATACAGCTAATACTGTACAGTGAGATCCTCATATATAATACAGCTAATACTGTGCAGTGAGATCTTCGTATAATACAGCTAATACTGTGCAGTGAGATCCTCGTATAATACAGCTAATACTGTGCAGTGAGATCCTCATGTATAATAAAGCTAATACTGTGCAGTGAGACCCTCATGTATAATACAGCTAATACTGTGCAGTGACATCCTCATGTAAAATACAGCTAATACTGTCTAATGAGATCCTCATGTATAATACAGCTAATGCTGTACAGTGAGACCTCTTGTATAATACAGCTTATACTGTGCAGTGAGATCCTCATGTAAAATACAGTTAATACTGTGCAGTGAGATCTTCATGTATAACACAGCTAATACTGTCTAATGAGATCCTCATGTATAATACAACTAATACTGTGCAGTGAGATCCTCATATAAAATACAGCTAATACTGTGCAGTGAGATCCTCATGTATAATACAGCTAATACTGTGCAGTGAGATCCTCATGTATAATACAGCTAATACTGTGCAGTGAGATCTTCGTATAATACAGCTAATATTGTGCAGTGAGATCCTCGTATAATACAGCTAATACTGTGCAGTGAGATCCTCATGTAAAATACAGCTAATACTGTGCAGTGAGATCCTCATGTATAATACAGCTAATACTATGCAGTGAGACCCTCATGTATAATACAGCTAATACTGTGCAGTGAGACCCTCATGTATAATACAGCTAATACTGTGCAGTGACATCCTCATGTAAAATACAGCTAATACTGTCTAATGAGATCCTCATGTATAATACAGCTAATGTTGTGCAGTGAGACCTCTTGTATAATACAGCTTATACTGTGCAGGGAGATCCTCATGTAAAATACAGTTAATACTGTGCAGTGAGATCTTCATGTATAACACAGCTAATACTGTCTAAAGAGATCCTCATGTATAATACAACTAATACTGTGCAGTGAGATCCTCATATAAAATACAGCTAATACTGTGCAGTGAGATCCTCATGTATAATACAGCTAATACTGTGCAGTGAGATCCTCATGTATAATACAGCTAATACTGTGCAGTGAGATCTTCGTATAATACAGCTAATATTGTGCAGTGAGATCCTCGTATAATACAGCTAATACTGTGCAGTGAGATCCTCATGTAAAATACAGCTAATACTGTGCAGTGAGATCCTCATGTATAATACAGCTAATACTGTGCAGTGAGATCCTCATGTATAATACAGCTAATACTGTGCAGTGAGATCTTCGTATAATACAGCTAATATTGTGCAGTGAGATCCTCGTATAATACAGCTAATACTGTGCAGTGAGATCCTCATGTAAAATACAGCTACTACTGTCTAATAAGATCCTCATGTATAATACAACTAATACTGTGCAGTGAGATCCTCATATAAAATACAGCTAATACTGTGCAGTGAGATCCTCATGTAATATACAGCTACTACTGTCTAATAAGATCCTCATGTATAATACAACTAATACTGTGCAGTGAGATCCTCATATAAAATACAGCTAATACTGTGCAGTGAGATCCTCATGTAAAATACAGCTACTACTGTCTAATAAGATCATCATGTATAATACAACTAATACTGTGCAGTGAGATCCTCATATAAAATACAGCTAATACTGTGCAGTGAGATCCTCATGTATAATACAGCTAATACTGTGCAGTGAGACCCTCATGTATAATACAGCTAATACTGTGCAGTGAGACCCTCATGTATAATACAGCTAATACTGTGCAGTGACATCCTCATGTAAAATACAGCTAATACTGTCTAATGAGATCCTCATGTATAATACAGCTAATGTTGTGCAGTGAGACCTCTTGTATAATACAGCTTATACTGTGCAGGGAGATCCTCATGTAAAATACAGTTAATACTGTGCAGTGAGATCTTCATGTATAACACCGCTAATACTGTCTAAAGAGATCCTCATGTATAATACAACTAATACTGTGCAGTGAGATCCTCATATAAAATACAGCTAATACTGTGCAGTGAGATCCTCATGTATAATACAGCTAATACTGTGCAGAGAGATCCTCATGTATAATACAGCTAAAACTGTGCAGTGAGATCTTCGTATAATACAGCTAATATTGTGCAGTGAGATCCTCGTATAATACAGCTAATACTGTGCAGTGAGATCCTCATGTAAAATACAGCTAATACTGTGCAGTGAGATCCTCATGTATAATACAGCTAATACTGTGCAGTGAGATCTTCGTATAATACAGCTAATATTGTGCAGTGAGATCCTCGTATAATACAGCTAATACTGTGCAGTGAGATCCTCATGTAAAATACAGCTAGTACTGTCTAATAAGATCCTCATGTATAATACAGCTAATACTGTGCAGTGAGATCCTCATATAAAATACAGCTAATACTGTGCAGTGAGATCTTCATGTATAATACAGCTAATACTGTGCAGTGAGATCCTCATGTATAATACAGCTAATACTGTGCAGTGAGAGCCTCATGTATAATACAGCTAATATTGTGCAGTGAGATCCTCATGTATAATACAGCTAATATTGTGCAGTGAGATCCTCATGTATAATAGAGCTAATGCTTTGCAGTGAGATGCTCATGTAAAATACAGCTAATACTGTGCAGTGAGTTCCTCATGTATAATACAGCTAATACTGTGCAGTGAGATCCTCATATAAAATACAGCTAATACTGTGCAGTGAGATCTTCATGTATAATACAGCTAATACTGTGCAGTGAGATCCTCATGTATAATACAGCTAATACTGTCTAATAAGATCCTCATGTATAATACAGCTAATATTGTGCAGTGAGATCCTCATGTATAATACAGCTAATACTGTGCAGTGAGATCTTCGTATAATACAGCTAATACTGTGCAGTGAGATCCTCGTATAATACAGCTAATACTGTGCAGTGAGATCCTCATATAAAATACAGCTAATACTGTGCAGTGAGATCTTCATGTATAATACAGCTAATACTGTGCAGTGAGATCCTCATGTATAATACAGCTAATACTGTGCAGTGAGAGCCTCATGTATAATACAGCTAATATTGTGCAGTGAGATCCTCATGTATAATACAGCTAATATTGTGCAGTGAGATCTTCATGTATAATACAGCTAATACTATGCAGTCAGATCCTCATGTATAATACAGCTAATGTTGTGCAATGAGATCCTCATGTATAATACAGCGAATACTGTGTAATGAGATCCTCTTGTAAAATACAGCTAATACTGTGCAATGAGATCTTCATGTAAAATACAGCTAATACTGTGCAGTGAGATCCTCATGTATAATACAGCTAATAATGTGCAGTGAGATCCTCATGAATAATACAGCTAATACTGTGCAGTGAGATCCTCATGTAAAATACAGCTAATACTGTACAGTGAGATCCTCATATATAATACAGCTAATACTGTGCAGTGAGATCTTCGTATAATACAGCTAATGCTGTGCAGTGAGATCCTCGTATAATACAGCTAATACTGTGCAGTGAGATCCTCATGTATAATACAGCTAATACTGTGCAGTGAGACCCTCATGTATAATACAGCTAATACTGTGCAGTGACATCCTCATGTAAAATACAGCTAATACTGTCTAATGAGATCCTCATGTATAATACAGCTAATGCTGTGCAGTGAGACCTCTTGTATAATACAGCTTATACTGTGCAGTGAGATCCTCATGTAAAATACAGTTAATACTGTGCAGTGAGATCTTCATGTATAACACAGCTAATACTGTCTAATGAGATCCTCATGTATAATACAACTAATACTGTGCAGTGAGATCCTCATATAAAATACAGCTAATACTGTGCAGTGAGATCCTCATGTATAATACAGCTAATACTGTGCCGTGAGATCCTCATTTTGTAATACAGCTAATACTGTGCAGTGAGATCTTCGTATAATACAGCTAATATTGTGCAGTGAGATCCTCGTATAATACAGCTAATACTGTGCAGTGAGATCCTCATGTAAAATACAGCTAATAATGTGCAGTGAGATCCTCATGTAAAATACAGCTAATACTGTCTAATGAGATCCTCATGTATAATACAACTAATACTGTGCAGTGAGATCCTCATATAAAATACAGCTAATACTGTGCAGTGAGATCCTCAGGTATAATATTGCTAATACTTTGCAGTGAGATGCTCATGTAAAATACAGCTAATACTGTGCAGTGAGTTCCTCATGTATAATACAGCTAATACTGTGCAGTGAGATCCTCATGTATAATACAACTAATACTGTGCAGTGAGATCCTCATGTATAATACAGCGAATACTGTGCAATGAGATCATCTTGTAAAATACAGCTAATACTGTGCAATGAGATCTTCATGTAAAATACAACTAATACTGTGCAGTGAGATCCTCATATAAAATACAGCTGATACTGTGCAGTGAGATCCTCATGTATAATACAGCTAATACTGTGCAGTGAGATCCTCATGTATAATACAGCTAATACTGTGCAGTGAGATCTTCGTATAATACAGCTAATATTGTGCAGTGAGATCCTTGTATAATACAGCTAATACTGTGCAGTGAGATCCTCATGTAAAATACAGCTAATACTGTGCAGTGAGATCCTCATGTATAATACAGCTAATACTGTGCAGTGAGATCCTCATGTATAATACAGCTAATACTGTGCAGTGAGATCTTCGTATAATACAGCTAATATTATGCAGTGAGATCCTCGTATAATACAGCTAATACTGTGCATTGAGATCCTCATGTAAAATACAGCTAATACTGTCTAATAAGATCCTCATGTATAATACAACTAATACTGTGCAGTGAGATCCTCATATAAAATACAGCTAATACTGTGCAGTGAGATCTTCATGTATAATACAGCTAATACTGTGCAGTGAGATCCTCATGTATAATAAAGCTAATACTGTGCAGTGAGATCCTCATGTATAATACAGCTAATACTGTGCAGTGAGATCTTCGTATAATACAGCTAATATTGTGCAGTGAGATCCTTGTATAATACAGCTAATACTGTGCAGTGAGATCCTCATGTAAAATACAGCTAATACTGTGCAGTGAGATCCTCATGTATAATACAGCTAATACTGTGCAGTGAGATCCTCATGTATAATACAGCTAATACTGTGCAGTGAGATCTTCGTATAATACAGCTAATATTATGCAGTGAGATCCTCGTATAATACAGCTAATACTGTGCAGTGAGATCCTCATGTAAAATACAGCTAATACTGTCTAATAAGATCCTCATGTATAATACAACTAATACTGTGCAGTGAGATCCTCATATAAAATACAGCTAATACTGTGCAGTGAGATCTTCATGTATAATACAGCTAATACTGTGCAGTGAGATCCTCGTGTATAATACAGCTAATACTGTGCAGTAAGAGCCTCATGTATAATACAGCTAATATTGTGCAGTGAGATCCTCATGTATAATACAGCTAATATTGTGCAGTGAGATCCTCATGTATAATAGAGCTAATGCTTTGCAGTGAGATGCTCATGTAAAATACAGCTAATACTGTGCAGTGAGTTCCTCATGTATAATACAGCTAATACTGTGCAGTGAGATCCTCATGTATAATACAGCGAATACTGTGCAATGAGATCCTCTTGTAAAATACAGCTAATACTGTGCAATGAGATCTTCATGTAAAATACAGCTAATACTGTGCAGTGAGATCCTCATGTATAATACAGCTAATACTGTGCAGTGAGATCCTCATGAATAATACAGCTAATACTGTGCAGTGAGATCCTCATGTAAAATACAGCTAATACTGTACAGTGAGATCCTCATATATAATACAGCTAATACTGTGCAGTGAGATCTTCGTATAATACAGCTAATACTGTACAGTGAGATCCTCGTATAATACAGCTAATACTGTGCAGTGAGATCCTCATGTATAATAGAGCTAATGCTTTGCAGTGAGATGCTCATGTAAAATACAGCTAATACTGTGCAGTGAGTTCCTCATGTATAATACAGCTAATACTGTGCAGTGAGATCCTCATGTATAATACAGCGAATACTGTGCAATGAGATCCTCTTGTAAAATACAGCTAATACTGTGCAATGAGATCTTCATGTAAAATACAGCTAATACTGTGCAGTGAGATCCTCATGTATAATACAGCTAATACTGTGCAGTGAGATCCTCATGAATAATACAGCTAATACTGTGCAGTGAGATCCTCATGTAAAATACAGCTAATACTGTACAGTGAGATCCTCATATATAATACAGCTAATACTGTGCAGTGAGATCTTCGTATAATACAGCTAATACTGTGCAGTGAGATCCTCGTATAATACAGCTAATACTGTGCAGTGAGATCCTCATGTATAATAAAGCTAATACTGTGCAGTGAGACCCTCATGTATAATACAGCTAATACTGTGCAGTGACATCCTCATGTAAAATACAGCTAATACTGTCTAATGAGATCCTCATGTATAATACAGCTAATGCTGTACAGTGAGACCTCTTGTATAATACAGCTTATACTGTGCAGTGAGATCCTCATGTAAAATACAGTTAATACTGTGCAGTGAGATCTTCATGTATAACACAGCTAATACTGTCTAATGAGATCCTCATGTATAATACAACTAATACTGTGCAGTGAGATCCTCATATAAAATACAGCTAATACTGTGCAGTGAGATCCTCATGTATAATACAGCTAATACTGTGCAGTGAGATCCTCATGTATAATACAGCTAATACTGTGCAGTGAGATCTTCGTATAATACAGCTAATATTGTGCAGTGAGATCCTCGTATAATACAGCTAATACTGTGCAGTGAGATCCTCATGTAAAATACAGCTAATACTGTGCAGTGAGATCCTCATGTATAATACAGCTAATACTGTGCAGTGAGATCCTCATGTATAATACAGCTAATACTGTGCAGTGAGATTTTCGTATAATACAGCTAATATTGTGCAGTGAGATCCTCGTATAATACAGCTAATACTGTGCAGTGAGATCCTCATGTAAAATACAGCTAATACTGCCTAATAAGATCCTCATGTATAATACAACTAATACTGTGCAGTGAGATCCTCATATAAAATACAGCTAATACTGTGCAGTGAGATCTTCATGTATAATACAGGTAATACTGTGCAGCGTGATCCTCATGTATAATACAGCTAATACTGTCCAGTGAGAGCCTCATGTATAATACAGCTAATATAGTGCAGTGAGATCCTCATGTATAATACAGCTAATATTGTGCAGTGAGATCCTCATGTATAATAGAGCTAATGCTTTGCAGTGAGATGCTCATGTAAAACACAGCTAATACTGTGCAGTGAGTTCCTCATGTATAATACAGCTAATACTGTGCAGTGAGATCCTCATGTATAATACAGCTAATGTTGTGCAATGAGATCCTCATGTATAATACAGCGAATACTGTGCAATGAGATCCTCTTGTAAAATACAGCTAATACTGTGCAATGAGATCTTCATGTAAAATACAGCTAATACTGTGCAGTGAGATCCTCATGTATAATACAGCTAATAATGTGCAGTGAGATCCTCATGAATAATACAGCTAATACTGTGCAGTGAGATCCTCATGTAAAATACAGCTAATACTGTACAGTGAGATCCTCATATATAATACAGCTAATACTGTGCAGTGAGATCTTCGTATAATACAGCTAATACTGTGCAGTGAGATCCTCGTATAATACAGCTAATACTGTGCAGTGAGATCCTCATGTATAATACAGCTAATACTGTGCAGTGAGACCCTCATGTATAATACAGCTAATACTGTGCAGTGACATCCTCATGTAAAATACAGCTAATACTGTCTAATGAGATCCTCATGTATAATACAGCTAATGCTGTGCAGTGAGACCTCTTGTATAATACAGCTTATACTGTGCAGTGAGATCCTCATGTAAAACACAGTTAATACTGTGCAGTGAGATCTTCAATTATAACACAGCTAATACTGTCTAATGAGATCCTCATGTATAATACAACTAATACTGTGCAGTGAGATCCTCATATAAAATACAGCTAATACTGTGCAGTGAGATCCTCATGTATAATACAGCTAATACTGTGCAGTGAGATCCTCATGTATAATACAGCTAATACTGTGCAGTGAGATCTTCGTATAATACAGCTAATATTGTGCAGTGAGATCCTCGTATAATACAGCTAATACTGTGCAGTGAGATCCTCATGTAAAATACAGCTAATACTGTGCAGTGAGATCCTCATGTATAATACAGCTAATACTGTGCAGTGAGATCCTCATGTATAATACAGCTAATACTGTGCAGTGAGATCTTCGTATAATACAGCTAATATTGTGCAGTGAGATCCTCGTATAATACAGCTAATACTGTGCAGTGAGATCCTCATGTAAAATACAGCTAATACTGCCTAATAAGATCCTCATGTATAATACAACTAATACTGTGCAGTGAGATCCTCATATAAAATACAGCTAATACTGTGCAGTGAGATCTTCATGTATAATACAGGTAATACTGTGCAGTGAGATCCTCATGTATAATACAGCTAATACTGTGCAGTGAGAGCCTCATGTATAATACAGCTAATATAGTGCAGTGAGATCCTCATGTATAATACAGCTAATATTGTGCAGTGAGATCCTCATGTATAATAGAGCTAATGCTTTGCAGTGAGATGCTCATGTAAAACACAGCTAATACTGTGCAGTGAGTTCCTCATGTATAATACAGCTAATACTGTGCAGTGAGATCCTCATGTATAATACAGCTAATGTTGTGCAATGAGATCCTCATGTATAATACAGCGAATACTGTGCAATGAGATCCTCTTGTAAAATACAGCTAATACTGTGCAATGAGATCTTCATGTAAAATACAGCTAATACTGTGCAGTGAGATCCTCATGTATAATACAGCTAATAATGTGCAGTGAGATCCTCATGAATAATACAGCTAATACTGTGCAGTGAGATCCTCATGTAAAATACAGCTAATACTGTACAGTGAGATCCTCATATATAATACAGCTAATACTGTGCAGTGAGATCTTCATATAATACAGCTAATACTGTGCAGTGAGATCCTCGTATAATACAGCTAATACTGTGCAGTGAGATCCTCATGTATAATACAGCTAATACTGTGCAGTGAGACCCTCATGTAAAATACAGCTAATACTGTGCAGTGACATCCTCATGTAAAATACAGCTAATACTGTCTAATGAGATCCTCATGTATAATACAGCTAATGCTGTGAAGTGAGACCTCTTGTATAATACAGCTAATACTGTGCAGTGAGATCCTCATGTAAAACACAGTTAATACTGTGCAGTGAGATCTTCATGTATAACACAGCTAATACTGTCTAATGAGATCCTCATGTATAATACAACTAATACTGTGCAGTGAGATCCTCATATAAAATACAGCTAATACTGTGCAGTGAGATCCTCATGTATAATACAGCTAATACTGTGCAGTGAGATCCTCATGTATAATACAGCTAATACTGTGCAGTGAGATCTTCGTATAATACAGCTAATATTGTGCAATGAGATCCTCGTGTATAATACAGCTAATACTGTGCAGTGAGATCCTCATATAAAATACAGCTAATACTGTGCAGTGAGATCTTCATGTATAATACAGGTAATACTGTGCAGTGAGATCCTCATGTATAATACAGCTAATACTGTGCAGTGAGAGCCTCATGTATAATACAGCTAATATAGTGCAGTGAGATCCTCATGTATAATACAGCTAATATTGTGCAGTGAGATCCTCATGTATAATAGAGCTAATGCTTTGCAGTGAGATGCTCATGTAAAACACAGCTAATACTGTGCAGTGAGTTCCTCATGTATAATACAGCTAATACTGTGCAGTGAGATCCTCATGTATAATACAGCTAATGTTGTGCAATGAGATCCTCATGTATAATACAGCGAATACTGTGCAATGAGATCCTCTTGTAAAATACAGCTAATACTGTGCAATGAGATCTTCATGTAAAATACAGCTAATACTGTGCAGTGAGATCCTCATGTATAATACAGCTAATAATGTGCAGTGAGATCCTCATGAATAATACAGCTAATACTGTGCAGTGAGATCCTCATGTAAAATACAGCTAATACTGTACAGTGAGATCCTCATATATAATACAGCTAATACTGTGCAGTGAGATCTTCATATAATACAGCTAATACTGTGCAGTGAGATCCTCGTATAATACAGCTAATACTGTGCAGTGAGATCCTCATGTATAATACAGCTAATACTGTGCAGTGAGACCCTCATGTATAATACAGCTAATACTGTGCAGTGACATCCTCATGTAAAATACAGCTAATACTGTCTAATGAGATCCTCATGTATAATACAGCTAATGCTGTGCAGTGAGACCTCTTGTATAATACAGCTAATACTGTGCAGTGAGATCCTCATGTAAAACACAGTTAATACTGTGCAGTGAGATCTTCATGTATAACACAGCTAATACTGTCTAATGAGATCCTCATGTATAATACAACTAATACTGTGCAGTGAGATCCTCATATAAAATACAGCTAATACTGTGCAGTGAGATCCTCATGTATAATACAGCTAATACTGTGCAGTGAGATCCTCATGTATAATACAGCTAATACTGTGCAGTGAGATCTTCGTATAATACAGCTAATATTGTGCAATGAGATCCTCGTATAATACAGCTAATACTGTGCAGTGAGATCCTCATGTAAAATACAGCTAATACTGTGCAGTGAGATCCTCATGTAAAATACAGCTAATACTGTCTAATGAGATCCTCATGTATAATACAACTAATACTGTGCAGTGAGATCCTCATATAAAATACAGCTAATACTGTGCAGTGAGATACTCATGTATAATATTGCTAATACTGTGCAGTGAGATGCTCATGTAAAATACAGCTAATACTGTGCAGTGAGTTCCTCATGTATAATACAGCTAATACTCTGCAGTGAGATCCTCATGTATAATACAGCTAATGTTGTGCAAAGAGATCCTCATGTATAATACAGCAAATACTGTGCAATAAGATCCTCTTGTAAAATACAGCTAATACTGTCCAATGAGATCTTCATGTAAAATACAACTAATACTGTGCAGTGAGATCCTCATATAAAATACAGCTAATACTGTGCAGTGAGATCCTCATGTATAATACAGCTAATACTGTGCAGTGAGATCTTCATATAATACAGCTAATATTGTGCAGTGAGATCCTCGTATAATACAGCTAATACTGTGCAGTGAGATCCTCATGTAAAATACAGTTAATACTGTGCAGTGAGATCCTCATGTATAATACAGCTAATACTGTGCAGTGAGACCCTCATTTATAATACAGCTAATACTGTGCAGTGAGATCTTCGTATAATACAGCTAATATTGTGCAGTGAGATCCTCGTATAATACAGCTAATACTGTGCAGTGAGATCCTCATGTAAAATACAGCTAATACTGTCTAATAAGATCCTCATGTATAATACAACTAATACTGTGCAGTGAGATCCTCATATAAAATACAGCTAACACTGTGCAGTGAGATCTTTATGTATAATACAGCTAATATTGTGCAGCAAGATCCTCATGTATAATACAGCTAATACTGTGCAGTGAGAGCCTCATGTATAATACAGCTAATATTGTGCAGTGAGATCCTCATGTATAATACAGCTAATATTGTGCAGTGAGATCCTCATGTATAATAGAGCTAATGCTTTGCAGTGAGATGCTCATGTAAAATACAGCTAATACTGTGGAGTGAGTTCCTCATGTATAATACAGCTAATACTGTGCAGTGAGATCCTCATGTATAATACAGCTAATGTTGTGCAATAAGATCCTCATGTATAATACAGAGAATACTGTGCAATGAGATCCTCTTGTAAAATACAGCTAATACTCTGCAATGAGATCTTCATGTAAAATACAGCTAATACTGTGCAGTGAGATCCTCATGTATAATACAGCTAATAATGTGCAGTGAGATCCGCATGAATAATACAGCTAATACTGTGCAGTGAGATCCTCATGTAACATAGTAGATAAGGTTGAAAAAAAGACTGAAGTCCATCGAGTTCAACCTATACAAATCTAAAATACAAATGTAAAATACAGCTAATACTGTACAGTGAGATCCTCATATATAATACAGCTAATACTGTGCAGTGAGATCTTCATATAATACAGCTAATACTGTGCAGTGAGATCCTCGTATAATACAGCTAATACTGTGCAGTGAGATCCTCATGTATAGTACAGCTAATACTGTGCAGTGAGACCCTCATGTATAATACAGCTAATACTGTGCAGTGACATCCTCATGTAAAATACAGCTAATACTGTCTAATGAGATCCTCATGTATAATACAGCTAATGCTGTGCAGTGAGACCTCTTGTATAATACAGCTTATACTGTGCAGTGAGATCCTCATGTAAAATACAGTTAATACTGTGCAGTGAGATCTTCATGTATAATACAGCTAATACTGTGCAGTGACATCCTCATGTAAAATACAGCTAATACTGTCTAATGAGATCCTCATGTATAATACAACTAATACGGTGCAGTGAGATCCTCATATAAAATGCAGCTGATACTGTGCAGTGAGATCCTCATGTATAATACAGCTAATACTGTGCAGTGAGATCCTCATGTATAATACAGCAAATACTGTGCAGTGAGATCTTCATATAATACAGCTAATATTGTGCAGTGAGATCCTCGTATAATACAGCTAATACTGTGCAGTGAGATCCTCATGTAAAATACAGCTAATACTGTGCAGTGAGATCCTCATGTAAAATACAGCTAATACTGTCTAATGAGATCCTCATGTATAATACAACTAATACTGTGCAGTGAGATCCTCATATAAAATACAGCTAATACTGTGCAGTGAGATCCTCATGTATAATATTGCTAATACTGTGCAGTGAGATGCTCATGTAAAATACAGCTAATACTGTGCAGTGAGTTCCTCATGTATAATACAGCTAATACTGTGCAGTGAGATCCTCATGTATAATACAGCTAATGTTGTGCAATGAGATCCTCATGTATAATACAGCAAATACTGTGCAATGAGATCCTCTTGTAAAATACGGCTAATACTGTGCAATGAGATCTTCATGTAAAATACAGGTAATACTGTGTAGTGAGATCCTCATGAATAATACAGCTAATACTGTACAGTGAGATCCTCATGTAAAATACAGCTAATACTGTACAGTGAGATCCTCATATATAATACAGCTAATACTGTGCAGTGAGATCTTCGTATAATACAGCTAATACTGTGCAGTGAGATCCTCGTATAATACAGCTAATACTGTGCAGTGAGATCCTCATGTATAATACAGCTAATACTGTGCAGTGAGACCCTCATGCATAATACAGCTAATACTGTGCAGTGACATCCTCATGTAAAATACAGCTAATACTGTCTAATGAGATCCTCATGTATAATACATCTAATGTTGTGCAATGAGATCCTCATGTATAATACAGCAAATACTGTGCAATGAGATCCTCTTGTAAAATACGGCTAATACTGTGCAATGAGATCTTCATGTAAAATACAGGTAATACTGTGCAGTGAGATCCTCATGAATAATACAGCTAATACTGTGCAGTGAGATCCTCATGTATAATACAGCTTATACTGTGCAGTGAGATCCTCATGTAAAATACAGTTAATACTGTGCAGTGAGATCTTCATGTATAACACAGCTAATACTGTCTAATGAGATCCTCATGTATAATACAACTAATACTGTGCAGTGAGATCCTCATATAAAATACAGCTAATACTGTGCAGTGAGATCCTCATGTATAATACAGCTAATACTGTGCAGTGAGATCTTCGGATAATACAGCTAATATTGTGCAGTGAGATCTTCATGTATAATACAGCTAATACTGTGCAGTGAGATCCTCATGTATAATACAGCTAATACTGTGCAGTGAGATCCTCATGTATAATACAGCTAATATTGTGCAGTGAGATCCTCATGTATAATACAGCTAATATTGTGCAGTGAGATCCTCATGTATAATACAGCTAATACTGTGCAGTGAGATCCTCGTATAATTCAGCTAATACTGTGCAGTGAGATCTTCATGTAAAATACAGGTAATACTGTGCAGTGAGATCCTCATGTATAATACAGCTAATACTGTGCAGTGAGATCCTCATGAATAATACAGGTAATACTGTGCAGTGAGATCCTCATGTAAAATACAGCTAATACTGTACAGTGAGATCCTCATATATAATACAGCTAATACTGTGCAGTGAGATCCTCTTGCAAAAAAATACAGCTAATACTGTGCAATGAGATCTTCATGTAAAATACAACTAATACTGTGCAGTGAGATCCTCATATAAAATACAGCTAATACTGTGCAGTGAGATCCTCATGTATAATACAGCTAATACTGTGCAGTGAGATCCTCATGTATAATACAGCTAATACTGTGCAGTGAGATCTTCATATAATACAGCTAATATTGTGCAGTGAGATCCTCGTATAATACAGCTAATACTGTGCAGTGAGATCCTCATGTAAAATACAGTTAATACTGTGCAGTGAGATCCTCATGTATAATACAGCTAATACTGTGCAGTGAGACCCTCATTTATAATACAGCTAATACTGTGCAGTGAGATCTTCGTATAATACAGCTAATATTGTGCAGTGAGATCCTCGTATAATACAGCTAATACTGTGCAGTGAGATCCTCATGTAAAATACAGCTAATACTGTCTAATAAGATCCTCATGTATAATACAACTAATACTGTGCAGTGAGATCCTCATATAAAATACAGCTAACACTGTGCAGTGAGATCTTTATGTATAATACAGCTAATATTGTGCAGCAAGATCCTCATGTATAATACAGCTAATACTGTGCAGTGAGAGCCTCATGTATAATACAGCTAATATTGTGCAGTGAGATCCTCATGTATAATACAGCTAATATTGTGCAGTGAGATCCTCATGTATAATAGAGCTAATGCTTTGCAGTGAGATGCTCATGTAAAATACAGCTAATACTGTGGAGTGAGTTCCTCATGTATAATACAGCTAATACTGTGCAGTGAGATCCTCATGTATAATACAGCTAATGTTGTGCAATAAGATCCTCATGTATAATACAGAGAATACTGTGCAATGAGATCCTCTTGTAAAATACAGCTAATACTGTGCAATGAGATCTTCATGTAAAATACAGCTAATACTGTGCAGTGAGATCCTCATGTATAATAAAGCTAATAATGTGCAGTGAGATCCGCATGAATAATACAGCTAATACTGTGCAGTGAGATCCTCATGTAAAATACAGCTAATACTGTACAGTGAGATCCTCATATATAATACAGCTAATACTGTGCAGTGAGATCTTCATATAATACAGCTAATACTGTGCAGTGAGATCCTCGTATAATACAGCTAATACTGTGCAGTGAGATCCTCATGTATAGTACAGCTAA
Organism: Bombina bombina; assembly: GCF_027579735.1. Lineage (NCBI taxonomy): Eukaryota > Metazoa > Chordata > Amphibia > Anura > Bombinatoridae > Bombina > Bombina bombina. Next base: position 796,552,464 of record NC_069502.1, on the reverse strand, counting down.
TACTGTGCAGTGAGACCCTCATGTATAATACAGCTAATACTGTGCAGTGACATCCTCATGTAAAATACAGCTAATACTGTCTAATGAGATCCTCATGTATAATACAGCTAATGCTGTGCAGTGAGACCTCTTGTATAATACAGCTTATACTGTGCAGTGAGATCCTCATGTAAAATACAGTTAATACTGTGCAGTGAGATCTTCATGTATAATACAGCTAATACTGTGCAGTGACATCCTCATGTAAAATACAGCTAATACTGTCTAATGAGATCCTCATGTATAATACAACTAATACGGTGCAGTGAGATCCTCATATAAAATGCAGCTGATACTGTGCAGTGAGATCCTCATGTATAATACAGCTAATACTGTGCAGTGAGATCCTCATGTATAATACAGCAAATACTGTGCAGTGAGATCTTCATATAATACAGCTAATATTGTGCAGTGAGATCCTCGTATAATACAGCTAATACTGTGCAGTGAGATCCTCATGTAAAATACAGCTAATACTGTGCAGTGAGATCCTCATGTAAAATACAGCTAATACTGTCTAATGAGATCCTCATGTATAATACAACTAATACTGTGCAGTGAGATCCTCATATAAAATACAGCTAATACTGTGCAGTGAGATCCTCATGTATAATATTGCTAATACTGTGCAGTGAGATGCTCATGTAAAATACAGCTAATACTGTGCAGTGAGTTCCTCATGTATAATACAGCTAATACTGTGCAGTGAGATCCTCATGTATAATACAGCTAATGTTGTGCAATGAGATCCTCATGTATAATACAGCAAATACTGTGCAATGAGATCCTCTTGTAAAATACGGCTAATACTGTGCAATGAGATCTTCATGTAAAATACAGGTAATACTGTGCAGTGAGATCCTCATGAATAATACAGCTAATACTGTACAGTGAGATCCTCATGTAAAATACAGCTAATACTGTACAGTGAGATCCTCATATATAATACAGCTAATACTGTGCAGTGAGATCTTCGTATAATACAGCTAATACTGTGCAGTGAGATCCTCGTATAATACAGCTAATACTGTGCAGTGAGATCCTCATGTATAATACAGCTAATACTGTGCAGTGAGACCCTCATGCATAATACAGCTAATACTGTGCAGTGACATCCTCATGTAAAATACAGCTAATACTGTCTAATGAGATCCTCATGTATAATACATCTAATGTTGTGCAATGAGATCCTCATGTATAATACAGCAAATACTGTGCAATGAGATCCTCATGTAAAATACAGCTAATACTGTCTAATGAGATCCTCATGTATAATGCAACTTATACTGTGCAGTGAGATCCTCATATAAAATACAGCTAATACTGTGCAGTGAGATCTTCATGTATAATACAGCTAATACTGTGCAGTGAGATCCTCATGTATAATACAGCTAATACTGTGCAGTGAGATCCTCATGTATAATACAGCTAATACTGTGCAGTGAGATCCTCATGTATAATACAGCTAATATTGTGCAGTGAGATCCTCATGTATAATACAGCTAATACTGTGCAGTGAGATCCTCATGTATAATACAGCTAATACTGTGCAGTGAGATCCTCATGTATAATACAGCTAATACTGTGCAGTGAGATCTTCATGTAAAATACAGCTAATACTGTGCAGTGAGATCCTCATGTATAATACAGCTAATACTGTGCAGTGAGATCCTCATGTATAATACAGCTAATACTGTGCAGTGAGATCCTCATGTAAAATACAGCTAATACTGTACAGTGAGATCCTCATATATAATACAGCTAATACTGTGCAGTGAGATCCTCATGTAAAATACAGCTAATACTGTGCAGTGAGATCCTCATGTAAAATACAGCTAATACTGTGCAGTGAGATCCTCATATAAAATACAGCTAATACTGTGCAGTGAGATCCTCATGTATAATACAGCTAATACTGTGCAGTGAGATCTTCATATAATACAGCTAATACTGTGCAGTGAGATCCTCGTATAATACAGCTAATACTGTGCAGTGAGATCCTCATGTAAAATACAGTTAATACTGTGCAGTGAGATCCTCATGTATAATACAGCTAATACTGTGCAGTGAGACCCTCATGTATAATACAGCTAATACTGTGCAGTGAGATCTTCGTATAATACAGCTAATATTGTGCAGTGAGATCCTCGTATAATACAGCTAATACTGTGCAGTGAGATCCTCATGTAAAATACAGCTAATACTGTCTAATAAGATCCTCATGTATAATACAACTAATACTGTGCAGTGAGATCCTCATATAAAATACAGCTAATACTGTGCAGTGAGATCTTTATGTATAATACAGCTAATATTGTGCAGCAAGATCCTCATGTATAATACAGCTAATACTGTGCAGTGAGAGCCTCATGTATAATACAGCTAATATTGTGCAGTGAGATCCTCATGTATAATACAGCTAATATTGTGCAGTGAGATCCTCATGTATAATAGAGCTAATGCTTTGCAGTGAGATGCTCATGTAAAATACAGCTAATACTGTGGAGTGAGTTCCTCATGTATAATACAGCTAATACTGTGCAGTGAGATCCTCATGTATAATACAGCTAATGTTGTGCAATGAGATCCTCATGTATAATACAGCGAATACTGTGCAATGAGATCCTCTTGTAAAATACAGCTAATACTGTGCAATGAGATCTTCATGTAAAATACAGCTAATACTGTGCAGTGAGATCCTCATGTATAATACAGCTAATAATGTGCAGTGAGATCCGCATGAATAATACAGCTAATACTGTGCAGTGAGATCCTCATGTAAAATACAGCTAATACTGTACAGTGAGATCCTCATATATAATACAGCTAATACTGTGCAGTGAGATCTTCATATAATACAGCTAATACTGTGCAGTGAGATCCTCGTATAATACAGCTAATACTGTGCAGTGAGATCCTCATGTATAATACAGCTAATACTGTGCAGTGAGATCCTCATGTATAATACAGCTAATACTGTGCAGTGACATCCTCATGTAAAATACAGCTAATATTGTCTAATGAGATCCTCATGTATAATACAGCTAATGCTGTGCAGTGAGACCTCTTGTATAATACAGCTTATACTGTGCAGTGAGATCCTCATGTAAAATACAGTTAATACTGTGCAGTGAGATCTTCATGTATAACACAGCTAATACTGTCTAATGAGATCCTCATGTATAATACAACTAATACTGTGCAGTGAGATCCTCATATAAAATACAGCTGATACTGTGCAGTGAGATCCTCATGTATAATACAGCTAATACTGTGCAGTGAGATCCTCATGTATAATACAGCAAATACTGTGCAGTGAGATCTTCGTATAATACAGCTAATATTGTGCAGTGAGATCCTCGTATAATACAGCTAATACTGTGCAGTGAGATCCTCATGTAAAATACAGCTAATACTGTGCAGTGAGATCCTCATGTAAAATACAGCTAATACTGTCTAATGAGATCCTCATGTATAATACAACTAATACTGTGCAGTGAGATCCTCATATAAAATACAGCTAATACTGTGCAGTGAGATCCTCATGTATAATATTGCTAATACTGTGCAGTGAGATGCTCATGTAAAATACAGCTAATACTGTGCAGTGAGTTCCTCATGTATAATACAGCTAATACTGTGCAGTGAGATCCTCATGTATAATACAGCTAATGTTGTGCAATGAGATCCTCATGTATAATACAGCAAATACTGTGCAATGAGATCCTCTTGTAAAATACGGCTAATACTGTGCAATGAGATCTTCATGTAAAATACAGGTAATACTGTGCAGTGAGATCCTCATGAATAATACAGCTAATACTGTGCAGTGAGATCCTCATGTAAAATACAGCTAATACTGTACAGTGAGATCCTCATTTATAATACAGCTAATACTGTGCAGTGAGATCCTCATGTATAATACAGCTAATACTGTGCAGTGAGATCCTCGTATAATACAGCTAATACTGTGCAGTGAGATCCTCATGTATAATACAGCTAATACTGTGCAGTGAGATCCTCATGTATAATACAGCTAATACTGTGCAGTGAGATCCTCATGTAAAATACAGCTAATACTGTGCAGTGAGATCCTCATGTATAATACAGCTAATGTTGTGCAATGAGATCCTCATGTATAATACAGCAAATACTGTGCAATGAGATCCTCTTGTAAAATACAGCTAATACTGTGCAATGAGATCTTCATGTAAAATACAGCTAATACTGTGCAGTGAGATCCTCATGAATAATACAGCTAATACTGTGCAGTGAGATCCTCATGTATAATACAGCTTATACTGTGCAGTGAGATCCTCATGTAAAATACAGCTAATACTGTGCAGTGAGATCCTCATGTAAAATACAGCTAATACTGTCTAATGAGATCCTCATGTATAATACAACTTATACTGTGCAGTGAGATCCTCATATAAAATACAGCTAATACTGTGCAGTGAGATCTTCATGTATAATACAGCTAATACTGTGCAGTGAGATCCTCATGTATAATACAGCTAATACTGTGCAGTGAGATCTCATGTATAATACAGCTAATACTGTGCAGTGAGATCCTCATGTATAATACAGCTAATACTGTGCAGTGAGATCCTCATGTATAATACAGCTAATACTGTGCAGTGAGATGCTCATGTAAAATACAGCTAATACTGTGCAGTGAGTTCCTCATGTATAATACAGCTAATACTGTGCAGTGAGATCCTCATGTATAATACAGCTAATATTGTGCAGTGAGATCCTCATGTATAATACAGCTAATACTGTGCAGTGAGATCCTCATGTAAAATACAGCTAATACTGTGCAGTGAGATCTTCATGTAAAATACAGGTAATACTGTGCAGTGAGATCCTCATGTATAATACAGCTAATACTGTGCAGTGAGATCCTCATGAATAATACAGGTAATACTGTGCAGTGAGATCCTCATGTAAAATACAGCTAATACTGTACAGTGAGATCCTCATATATAATACAGCTAATACTGTGCAGTGAGATCCTCTTGTAAAATACAGCTAATACTGTGCAATGAGATCTTCATGTAAAATACAACTAATACTGTGCAGTGAGATCCTCATATAAAATACAGCTAATACTGTGCAGTGAGATCCTCATGTATAATACAGCTAATACTGTGCAGTGAGATCCTCATGTATAATACAGCTAATACTGTGCAGTGAGATCTTCGTATAATACAGCTAATATTGTGCAGTGAGATCCTCGTATAATACAGCTAATACTGTGCAATGAGATCCTCATGTAAAATACAGTTAATACTGTGCAGTGAGATCCTCATTTATAATACAGCTAATACTTTGCAGTGAGCTCCTCATGTATAATACAGCTAATACTGTGCAGTGAGATCTTCGTATAATACAGCTAATATTGTGCAGTGAGATCCTCGTATAATACAGCTAATACTGTGCAGTGAGATCCTCATGTAAAATACAGCTAATACTGTCTAATAAGATCCTCATGTATAATACAACTAATACTGTGCAGTGAGATCCTCATATAAAATACAGCTAATACTGTGCAGTGAGATCTTCATGTATAATACAGCTAATATTGTGCAGCGAGATCCTCATGTATAATACAGCTAATACTGTGCAGTGAGAGCCTCATGTATAATACAGCTAATATTGTGCAGTGAGATCCTCATGTATAATACAGCTAATATTGTGCAGTGAGATCCTCATGTATAATAGAGCTAATGCTTTGCAGTGTGATGCTCATGTAAAATACAGCTAATACTGTGGAGTGAGTTCCTCATGTATAATACAGCTAATACTGTGCAGTGAGATCCTCATGTATAATACAGCTAATGTTGTGCAATGAGATCCTCATGTATAATACAGCGAATACTGTGCAATGAGATCCTCTTGTAAAATACAGCTAATACTGTGCAATGAGATCTTCATGTAAAATACAGCTAATACTGTGCAGTGAGATCCTCATGTATAATACAGCTAATAATGTGCAGTGAGATCCGCATGAATAATACAGCTAATACTGTGCAGTGAGATCCTCATGTAAAATACAGCTAATACTGTACAGTGAGATCCTCATATATAATACAGCTAATACTGTGCAGTGAGATCTTCATATAATACAGCTAATACTGTGCAGTGAGATCCTCGTATAATACAGCTAATACTGTGCAGTGAGATCCTCATGTATAATACAGCTAATACTGTGCAGTGAGACCCTCATGTATAATACAGCTAATACTGTGCAGTGACATCCTCATGTAAAATACAGCTAATACTGTCTAATGAGATCCTCATGTATAATACAGCTAATGCTGTGCAGTGAGACCTCTTGTATAATACAGCTTATACTGTGCAGTGAGATCCTCATGTAAAATACAGTTAATACTGTGCAGTGAGATCTTCATGTATAACACAGCTAATACTGTCTAATGAGATCCTCATGTATAATACAACTAATACTGTGCAGTGAGATCCTCATATAAAATACAGCTGATACTGTGCAGTGAGATCCTCATGTATAATACAGCTAATACTGTGCAGTGAGATCCTCATGTATAATACAGCAAATACTGTGCAGTGAGATCTTCGTATAATACAGCTAATATTGTGCAGTGAGATCCTCGTATAATACAGCTAATACTGTGCAGTGAGATCCTCATGTAAAATACAGCTAATACTGTGCAGTGAGATCCTCATGTAAAATACAGCTAATACTGTCTAATGAGATCCTCATGTATAATACAACTAATACTGTGCAGTGAGATCCTCATATAAAATACAGCTAATACTGTGCAGTGAGATCCTCATGTATAATATTGCTAATACTGTGCAGTGAGATGCTCATGTAAAATACAGCTAATACTGTGCAGTGAGATCCTCATGTATAATACAGCTAATACTGTGCAGTGAGATCCTCATGTATAATACAGCTAATGTTGTGCAATGAGATCCTCATGTATAATACAGCAAATACTGTGCAATGAGATCCTCTTGTAAAATACGGCTAATACTGTGCAATGAGATCTTCATGTAAAATACAGGTAATACTGTGCAGTGAGATCCTCATGAATAATACAGCTAATACTGTGCAGTGAGATCCTCATGTAAAATACAGCTAATACTGTACAGTGAGATCCTCATATATAATACAGCTAATACTGTGCAGTGAGATCTTCGTATAATACAGCTAATACTGTGCAGTGAGATCCTCGTATAATACAGCTAATACTGTGCAGTGAGATCCTCATGTATAATACAGCTAATACTGTGCAGTGAGACCCTCATGTATAATACAGCTAATACTGTGCAGTGACATCCTCATGTAAAATTACAGCTAATACTGTCTAATGAGATCCTCATGTATAATACAGCTAATGCTGTACAGTGAGACCTCTTGTATAATACAGCTTATACTGTGCAGTGAGATCCTCGTATAATACAGTTAATACTGTGCAGTGAGATCTTCATGTATAACACAGCTAATACTGTCTAATGAGATCCTCATGTATAATACAACTAATACTGTGCAGTGAGATCCTCATATAAAATACAGCTAATACTGTGCAGTGAGATCCTCATGTATAATATTGCTAATACTGTGCAGTGAGATGCTCATGTAAAATACAGCTAATACTGTGCAGTGAGATCCTCATGTATAATACAGCTAATACTGTGCAGTGAGATCCTCATGTATAATACAGCTAATATTGTGCAATGAGATCCTCTGTATAATACAGCAAATACTGTGCATTGAGATCCTCATGTAAAATACAGCTAATACTGTGCAGTGAGATCCTCATGTAAAATACAGCTAATACTGTCTAATGAGATCCTCATGTATAATACAACTAATACTGTGCAGTGAGATCCTCATATAAAATACAGCTAATACTGTGCAGTGAGATCCTCATGTATAATACTGCTAATACTGTGCAGTGAGATCTCATGTATAATACAGCTAATACTGTGCAGTGAGATCCTCATGTATAATACAGCTAATACTGTGCAGTGAGATCCTCATGTATAATACAGCTAATACTGTGCAGTGAGATCCTCATGTATAATACAGCTAATACTGTGCAGTGAGATCCTCATGTAAAATACAGCTAATACTGTGCAATGAGATCCTCATGTAAAATACAGCTAATACTGTGCAGTGAGATCCTCATGTATAATACAGCTAATACTGTGCAGTGAGATCCTCATGTATAATACAGCTAATACTGTGCAGTGAGATCTTCATGTATAATACAGCTAATACTGTGCAGTGAGATCCTCATGTATAATACAGCTAATACTGTGCAGTGAGATCCTCATATAAAATACAGCTAATACTGTGCAGTGAGATCCTCATGTATAATACAGCTAATACTGTGCAGTGAGATCTTCGGATAATACAGCTAATATTGTGCAGTGAGATCCTCGTATAATACAGCTAATACTGTGCAGTGAGATCCTCATGTAAAATACAGCTAATACTGTGCAGTGAGATCCTCATGTAAAATACAGCTAATACTGTCTAATGAGATCCTCATGTATAATGCAACTTATACTGTGCAGTGAGATCCTCATATAAAATACAGCTAATACTGTGCAGTGAGATCTTCATGTATAATACAGCTAATACTGTGCAGTGAGATCCTCATGTATAATACAGCTAATACTGTGCAGTGAGATTCTCGTATAATTCAGCTAATACTGTGCAGTGAGATCTTCATGTATAATACAGCTAATACTGTGCAGTGAGATCCTCATGTATAATATCGCTAATACTGTGCAGTGAGATGCTCATGTAAAATACAGCTAATACTGTGCAGTGAGTTCCTCATGTATAATACAGCTAATACTGTGCAGTGAGATCCTCATGTATAATACAGCTAATGTTGTGCAATGAGATCCTCATGTATAATACAGCAAATACTGTGCAATGAGATCCTCTTGTAAAATACAGCTAATACTGTGCAATGAGATCTTCATGTAAAATACAGGTAATACTGTGCAGTGAGATCCTCATGTATAATACAGCTAATACTGTGCAGTGAGATCCTCATGAATAATACAGCTAATACTGTGCAGTGAGATCCTCATGTAAAATACAGCTAATACTGTACAGTGAGATCCTCATATATAATACAGCTAATACTGTGCAGTGAGATCCTCTTGTAAAATACAGCTAATACTGTGCAATGAGATCTTCATGTAAAATACAACTAATACTGTGCAGTGAGATCCTCATATAAAATACAGCTAATACTGTGCAGTGAGATCCTCATGTATAATACAGCTGATACTGTGCAGTGAGATCCTCATGTATAATACAGCTAATACTGTGCAGTGAGATCTTCGTATAATACAGCTAATATTGTGCAGTGAGATCCTCGTATAATACAGCTAATACTGTGCAGTGAGATCCTCATGTAAAATACAGTTAATACTGTGCAGTGAGATCCTCATTATAATACAGCTAATACTGTGCAGTGAGCTCCTCATGTATAATACAGCTAATACTGTTCAGTGAGATCTTCGTATAATACAGCTAATATTGTGCAGTGAGATCCTCGTATAATACAGCTAATACTGTGCAGTGAGATCCTCATGTAAAATACAGCTAATACTGTCTAATAAGATCCTCATGTATAACACAACTAATACTGTGCAGTGAGATCCTCATATAAAATACAGCTAATACTGTGCAGTGAGATCTTCATGTATAATACAGCTAATATTGTGCAGCGAGATCCTCATGTATAATACAGCTAATACTGTGCAGTGAGAGCCTCATGTATAATACAGCTAATATTGTGCAGTGAGATCCTCATGTATAATACAGCTAATATTGTGCAGTGAGATCCTCATGTATAATAGAGCTAATGCTTTGCAGTGAGATGCTCATGTAAAATACAGCTAATACTGTGGAGTGAGTTCCTCATGTATAATACAGCTAATACTGTGCAGTGAGATCCTCATGTATAATACAGCTAATGTTGTGCAATGAGATCCTCATGTATAATACAGCGAATACTGTGCAATGAGATCCTCTTGTAAAATACAGCTAATACTGTGCAATGAGATCTTCATGTAAAATACAGCTAATACTGTGCAGTGAGATCCTCATGTATAATACAGCTAATAATGTGCAGTGAGATCCTCATGAATAATACAGCTAATACTGTGCAGTGAGATCCTCATGTAAAATACAGCTAATACTGTACAGTGAGATCCTCATATATAATACAGCTAATACTGTGCAGTGAGATCTTCGTATAATACAGCTAATACTGTGCAGTGAGATCCTCGTATAATACAGCTAATACTGTGCAGTGAGATCCTCATGTATAATACAGCTAATACTGTGCAGTGAGATCCTCATGTATAATACAGCTAATACTGTGCAGTGACATCCTCATGTAAAATACAGCTAATACTGTCTAATGAGATCCTCATGTATAATACAGCTAATGCTGTGCAGTGAGACCTCTTGTATAATACAGCTTATACTGTGCAGTGAGATCCTCATGTAAAATACAGTTAATACTGTGCAGTGAGATCTTCATGTATAACACAGCTAATACTGTCTAATGAGATCCTCATGTATAATACAACTAATACTGTGCAGTGAGATCCTCATATAAAATACAGCTGATACTGTGCAGTGAGATCCTCATGTATAATACAGCTAATACTGTGCAGTGAGATCCTCATGTATAATACAGCTAATACTGTGCAGTGAGATCTTCGTATAATACAGCTAATATTGTGCAGTGAGATCCTCGTATAATACAGCTAATACTGTGCAGTGAGATCCTCATGTAAAATACAGCTAATACTGTGCAGTGAGATCCCCATGTAAAATACAGCTAATACTGTCTAATGAGATCCTCATGTATAATACAACTAATACTGTGCAGTGAGATCCTCATATAAAATACAGCTAATACTGTGCAGTGAGATCCTCATGTATAATATTGCTAATACTGTGCAGTGAGATGCTCATGTAAAATACAGCTAATACTGTGCAGTGAGTTCCTCATGTATAATACAGCTAATACTGTGCAGTGAGATCCTCATGTATAATACAGCTAATGTTGTGCAATGAGATCCTCATGTATAATACAGCAAATACTGTGCAATGAGATCCTCTTGTAAAATACGGCTAATACTGTGCAATGAGATCTTCATGTAAAATACATGTAATACTGTGCAGTGAGATCCTCATGAATAATACAGCTAATACTGTGCAGTGAGATCCTCATGTAAAATACAGCTAATACTGTACAGTGAGATCCTCATATATAATACAGCTAATACTATGCAGTGAGATCTTCGTATAATACAGCTAATACTGTGCAGTGAGATCCTCGTATAATACAGCTAATACTGTGCAGTGAGATCCTCATGTATAATACAGCTAATACTGTGCAGTGAGACCCTCATGTATAATACAGCTAATACTGTGCAGTGACATCCTCATGTAAAATACAGCTAATACTGTCTAATGAGATCCTCATGTATAATACAGCTAATGCTGTACAGTGAGACCTCTTGTATAATACAGCTTATACTGTGCAGTGAGATCCTCATGTAAAATACAGTTAATACTGTGCAGTGAGATCTTCATGTATAACACAGCTAATACTGTCTAATGAGATCCTCATGTATAATACAACTAATACTGTGCAGTGAGATCCTCATATAAAATACAGCTAATACTGTGCAGTGAGATCCTCATGTATAATACAGCTAATACTGTGCAGTGAGATCTTCGTATAATACAGCTAATATTGTGCAGTGAGATCCTCGTATAATACAGCTAATACTGTGCAGTGAGATCCTCATGTAAAATACAGCTAATACTGTGCAGTGAGATCCTCATGTAAAATACAGCTAATACTGTCTAATGAGATCCTCATGTATAATGCATCTTATACTGTGCAGTGAGATCCTCATATAAAATACAGCTAATACTGTGCAGTGAGATCTTCATGTATAATACAGCTAATACTGTGCAGTGAGATCCTCATGTATAATACAGCTAATACTGTGCAGTGAGATCCTCATGTATAATACAGCTAATATTGTGCAGTGAGATCCTCATGTATAATACAGCTAATATTGTGCAGTGAGATCCTCATGTATAATAGAGCTAATGCTTTGCAATGAGATCCTCATGTATAATACAGCTAATACTGTGCAGTGAGATCCTCGTATAATTCAGCTAATACTGTGCAGTGAGCTCTTCATGTATAATACAGCTAATACTGTGCAGTGAGATCCTCATGTATAATATCGCTAATACTGTGCAGTGAGATGCTCATGTAAAATACAGCTAATACTGTGCAGTGAGTTCCTCATGTATAATACAGCTAATACTGTGCAGTGAGATCCTCATGTATAATACAGCTAATGTTGTGCAATGAGATCCTCATGTATAATACAGCGAATACTGTGCAATGAGATCCTCTTGTAAAATACAGCTAATACTGTGCAATGAGATCTTCATGTAAAATACAGGTAATACTGTGCAGTGAGATCCTCATGTATAATACAGCTAATACTGTGCAGTGAGATCCTCATGTATAATACAGGTAATACTGTGCAGTGAGATCCTCATGTAAAATACAGCTAATACTGTACAGTGAGATCCTCATATATAATACAGCTAATACTGTGCAGTGAGATCCTCTTGTAAAATACAGCTAATACTGTGCAATGAGATCCTCTTGTAAAATACAGCTTATACTGTGCAATGAGATCTTCATGTAAAATACAGGTAATACTGTGCAGTGAGATCCTCATGTATAATACAGCTAATACTGTGCAGTGAGATCCTCATGAATAATACAGGTAATACTGTGCAGTGAGATCCTCATGTAAAATACAGCTAATACTGTACAGTGAGATCCTCATATATAATACAGCTAATACTGTGCAGTGAGATCCTCTTGTAAAATACAGCTAATACTGTGCAATGAGATCTTCATGTAAAATACAACTAATACTGTGCAGTGAGATCCTCATATAAAATACAGCTAATACTGTGCAGTGAGATCCTCATGTATAATACAGCTAATACTGTGCAGTGAGATCCTCATGTATAATACAGCTAATACTGTGCAGTGAGATCTTCGTATAATACAGCTAATATTGTGCAGTGAGATCCTCGTATAATACAGCTAATACTGTGCAGTGAGATCCTCATGTAAAATACAGTTAATACTGTGCAGTGAGATCCTCATTTATAATACAGCTAATACTGTGCAGTGAGCTCCTCATGTATAATACAGCTAATACTGTGCAGTGAGATCTTCGTATAATACAGCTAATATTGTGCAGTGAGATCCTCGTATAATACAGCTAATACTGTGCAGTGAGATCCTCATGTAAAATACAGCTAATACTGTCTAATAAGATCCTCATGTATAATACAACTAATACTGTGCAGTGAGATCCTCATATAAAATACAGCTAATACTGTGCAGTGAGATCTTCATGTATAATACAGCTAATATTGTGCAGCGAGATCCTCCTGTATAATACAGCTAATACTGTGCAGTGAGAGCCTCATGTATAATACAGCTAATATTGTGCAGTGAGATCCTCATGTATAATACAGCTAATATTGTGCAGTGAGATCCTCATGTATAATAGAGCTAATGCTTTGCAGTGAGATGCTCATGTAAAATACAGCTAATACTGTGGAGTGAGTTCCTCATGTATAATACAGCTAATACTGTGCAGTGAGATCCTCATGTATAATACAGCTAATGTTGTGCAATGAGATCCTCATGTATAATACAGCGAATACTGTGCAATGAGATCCTCTTGTAAAATACAGCTAATACTGTGCAATGAGATCTTCATGTAAAATACAGCTAATACTGTGCAGTGAGATCCTCATGTATAATACAGCTAATAATGTGCAGTGAGATCCTCATGAATAATACAGCTAATACTGTGCAGTGAGATCCTCATGTAAAATACAGCTAATACTGTACAGTGAGATCCTCATATATAATACAGCTAATACTGTGCAGTGAGATCTTCGTATAATACAGCTAATACTGTGCAGTGAGATCCTCGTATAATACAGCTAATACTGTGCAGTGAGATCCTCATGTATAATACAGCTAATACTGTGCAGTGAGACCCTCATGTATAATACAGCTAATACTGTTCAGTGACATCCTCATGTAAAATACAGCTAATACTGTCTAATGAGATCCTCATGTATAATACAGCTAATGCTGTGCAGTGAGACATCTTGTATAATACAGCTTATACTGTGCAGTGAGATCCTCATGTAAAATACAGTTAATACTGTGCAGTGAGATCTTCATGTATAACACAGCTAATACTGTCTAATGAGATCCTCATGTATAATACAACTAATACTGTGCAGTGAGATCCTCATATAAAATACAGCTGATACTGTGCAGTGAGATCCTCATGTATAATACAGCTAATACTGTGCAGTGAGATCCTCATGTATAATACAGCTAATACTGTGCAGTGAGATCTTCGTATAATACAGCTAATATTGTGCAGTGAGATCCTCGTATAATACAGCTAATACTGTGCAGTGAGATCCTCATGTAAAATACAGCTAATACTGTGCAGTGAGATCCTCATGTAAAATACAGCTAATACTGTCTAATGAGATCCTCATGTATAATACAACTAATACTGTGCAGTGAGATCCTCATATAAAATACAGCTAATACTGTGCAGTGAGATCCTCATGTATAATATTGCTAATACTGTGCAGTGAGATGCTCATGTAAAATACAGCTAATACTGTGCAGTGAGTTCCTCATGTATAATACAGCTAATACTGTGCAGTGAGATCCTCATGTATAATACAGCTAATGTTGTGCAATGAGATCCTCATGTATAATACAGCAAATACTGTGCAATGAGATCCTCTTGTAAAATACGGCTAATACTGTGCAATGAGATCTTCATGTAAAATACAGGTAATACTGTGCAGTGAGATCCTCATGAATAATACAACTAATACTGTGCAGTGAGATCCTCATGTAAAATACAGCTAATACTGTACAGTGAGATCCTTATATATAATACAGCTAATACTGTGCAGTGAGATCTTCGTATAATACAGCTAATACTGTGCAGTGAGATCCTCGTATAATACAGCTAATACTGTGCAGTGAGATCCTCATGTATAATACAGCTAATACTGTGCAGTGAGACCCTCATGTATAATACAGCTAATACTGTGCAGTGACATCCTCATGTAAAATACAGCTAATACTGTCTAATGAGATCCTCATGTATAATACAGCTAATGCTGTACAGTGAGACCTCTTGTATAATACAGCTTATACTGTGCAGTGAGATCCTCATGTAAAATACAGTTAATACTGTGCAGTGAGATCTTCATGTATAACACAGCTAATACTGTCTAATGAGATCCTCATGTATAATACAACTAATACTGTGCAGTGAGATCCTCATATAAAATACAGCTAATACTGTGCAGTGAGATCCTCATGTATAATACAGCTAATACTGTGCAGTGAGATCCTCATGTATAATACAGCTAATACTGTGCAGTGAGATCTTCGGATAATACAGCTAATATTGTGCAGTGAGATCCTCGTATAATACAGCTAATACTGTGCAGTGAGATCCTCATGTAAAATACAGCTAATACTGTGCAGTGAGATCCTCATGTAAAATACAGCTAATACTGTGCAGTGAGATCCCCATGTAAAATACAGCTAATACTGTCTAATGAGATCCTCATGTATAATACAACTAATACTGTGCAGTGAGATCCTCATATAAAATACAGCTAATACTGTGCAGTGAGATCCTCATGTATAATATTGCTAATACTGTGCAGTGAGATGCTCATGTAAAATACAGCTAATACTGTGCAGTGAGTTCCTCATGTATAATACAGCTAATACTGTGCAGTGAGATCCTCATGTATAATACAGCTAATGTTGTGCAATGAGATCCTCATGTATAATACAGCAAATACTGTGCAATGAGATCCTCTTGTAAAATACGGCTAATACTGTGCAATGAGATCTTCATGTAAAATACATGTAATACTGTGCAGTGAGATCCTCATGAATAATACAGCTAATACTGTGCAGTGAGATCCTCATGTAAAATACAGCTAATACTGTACAGTGAGATCCTCATATATAATACAGCTAATACTATGCAGTGAGATCTTCGTATAATACAGCTAATACTGTGCAGTGAGATCCTCGTATAATACAGCTAATACTGTGCAGTGAGATCCTCATGTATAATACAGCTAATACTGTGCAGTGAGACCCTCATGTATAATACAGCTAATACTGTGCAGTGACATCCTCATGTAAAATACAGCTAATACTGTCTAATGAGATCCTCATGTATAATACAGCTAATGCTGTACAGTGAGACCTCTTGTATAATACAGCTTATACTGTGCAGTGAGATCCTCATGTAAAATACAGTTAATACTGTGCAGTGAGATCTTCATGTATAACACAGCTAATACTGTCTAATGAGATCCTCATGTATAATACAACTAATACTGTGCAGTGAGATCCTCATATAAAATACAGCTAATACTGTGCAGTGAGATCCTCATGTATAATACAGCTAATACTGTGCAGTGAGATCTTCGGATAATACAGCTAATATTGTGCAGTGAGATCCTCGTATAATACAGCTAATACTGTGCAGTGAGATCCTCATGTAAAATACAGCTAATACTGTGCAGTGAGATCCTCATGTAAAATACAGCTAATACTGTCTAATGAGATCCTCATGTATAATGCATCTTATACTGTGCAGTGAGATCCTCATATAAAATACAGCTAATACTGTGCAGTGAGATCTTCATGTATAATACAGCTAATACTGTGCAGTGAGATCCTCATGTATAATACAGCTAATACTGTGCAGTGAGATCCTCATGTATAATACAGCTAATATTGTGCAGTGAGATCCTCATGTATAATACAGCTAATATTGTGCAGTGAGATCCTCATGTATAATAGAGCTAATGCTTTGCAATGAGATCCTCATGTATAATACAGCTAATACTGTGCAGTGAGATCCTCGTATAATTCAGCTAATACTGTGCAGTGAGCTCTTCATGTATAATACAGCTAATACTGTGCAGTGAGATCCTCATGTATAATATCGCTAATACTGTGCAGTGAGATGCTCATGTAAAATACAGCTAATACTGTGCAGTGAGTTCCTCATGTATAATACAGCTAATACTGTGCAGTGAGATCCTCATGTATAATACAGCTAATGTTGTGCAATGAGATCCTCATGTATAATACAGCGAATACTGTGCAATGAGATCCTCTTGTAAAATACAGCTAATACTGTGCAATGAGATCTTCATGTAAAATACAGGTAATACTGTGCAGTGAGATCCTCATGTATAATACAGCTAATACTGTGCAGTGAGATCCTCATGAATAATACAGGTAATACTGTGCAGTGAGATCCTCATGTAAAATACAGCTAATACTGTACAGTGAGATCCTCATATATAATACAGCTAATACTGTGCAGTGAGATCCTCTTGTAAAATACAGCTAATACTGTGCAATGAGATCCTCTTGTAAAATACAGCTTATACTGTGCAATGAGATCTTCATGTAAAATACAGGTAATACTGTGCAGTGAGATCCTCATGTATAATACAGCTAATACTGTGCAGTGAGATCCTCATGAATAATACAGGTAATACTGTGCAGTGAGATCCTCATGTAAAATACAGCTAATACTGTACAGTGAGATCCTCATATATAATACAGCTAATACTGTGCAGTGAGATCCTCTTGTAAAATACAGCTAATACTGTGCAATGAGATCCTCTTGTAAAATACAGCTTATACTGTGCAATGAGATCTTCATGTAAAATACAGGTAATACTGTGCAGTGAGATCCTCATGTATAATACAGCTAATACTGTGCAGTGAGATCCTCATGAATAATACAGGTAATACTGTGCAGTGAGATCCTCATGTAAAATACAGCTAATACTGTACAGTGAGATCCTCATATATAATACAGCTAATACTGTGCAGTGAGATCCTCTTGTAAAATACAGCTAATACTGTGCAATGAGATCTTCATGTAAAATACAACTAATACTGTGCAGTGAGATCCTCATATAAAATACAGCTAATACTGTGCAGTGAGATCCTCATGTATAATACAGCTAATACTGTGCAGTGAGATCCTCATGTATAATACAGCTAATACTGTGCAGTGAGATCTTCGTATAATACAGCTAATATTGTGCAGTGAGATCCTCGTATAATACAGCTAATACTGTGCAGTGAGATCCTCATGTAAAATACAGTTAATACTGTGCAGTGAGATCCTCATTTATAATACAGCTAATACTGTGCAGTGAGCTCCTCATGTATAATACAGCTAATACTGTGCAGTGAGATCTTCGTATAATACAGCTAATATTGTGCAGTGAGATCCTCGTATAATACAGCTAATACTGTGCAGTGAGATCCTCATGTAAAATACAGCTAATACTGTCTAATAAGATCCTCATGTATAATACAACTAATACTGTGCAGTGAGATCCTCATATAAAATACAGCTAATACTGTGCAGTGAGATCTTCATGTATAATACAGCTAATATTGTGCAGCGAGATCCTCCTGTATAATACAGCTAATACTGTGCAGTGAGAGCCTCATGTATAATACAGCTAATATTGTGCAGTGAGATCCTCATGTATAATACAGCTAATATTGTGCAGTGAGATCCTCATGTATAATAGAGCTAATGCTTTGCAGTGAGATGCTCATGTAAAATACAGCTAATACTGTGGAGTGAGTTCCTCATGTATAATACAGCTAATACTGTGCAGTGAGATCCTCATGTATAATACAGCTAATGTTGTGCAATGAGATCCTCATGTATAATACAGCGAATACTGTGCAATGAGATCCTCTTGTAAAATACAGCTAATACTGTGCAATGAGATCTTCATGTAAAATACAGCTAATACTGTGCAGTGAGATCCTCATGTATAATACAGCTAATACTGTGCAGTGAGATCCTCATGTATAATACAGCTAATACTGTGCAGTGAGATCCTCATGTAAAATACAGCTAATACTGTACAGTGAGATCCTCATATATAATACAGCTAATACTGTGCAGTGAGATCTTCGTATAATACAGCTAATACTGTGCAGTGAGATCCTCGTATAATACAGCTAATACTGTGCAGTGAGATCCTCATGTATAATACAGCTAATACTGTGCAGTGAGACCCTCATGTATAATACAGCTAATACTGTTCAGTGACATCCTCATGTAAAATACAGCTAATACTGTCTAATGAGATCCTCATGTATAATACAGCTAATGCTGTGCAGTGAGACATCTTGTATAATACAGCTTATACTGTGCAGTGAGATCCTCATGTAAAATACAGTTAATACTGTGCAGTGAGATCTTCATGTATAACACAGCTAATACTGTCTAATGAGATCCTCATGTATAATACAACTAATACTGTGCAGTGAGATCCTCATATAAAATACAGCTGATACTGTGCAGTGAGATCCTCATGTATAATACAGCTAATACTGTGCAGTGAGATCCTCATGTATAATACAGCTAATACTGTGCAGTGAGATCTTCGTATAATACAGCTAATATTGTGCAGTGAGATCCTCGTATAATACAGCTAATACTGTGCAGTGAGATCCTCATGTAAAATACAGCTAATACTGTGCAGTGAGATCCTCATGTAAAATACAGCTAATACTGTCTAATGAGATCCTCATGTATAATACAACTAATACTGTGCAGTGAGATCCTCATATAAAATACAGCTAATACTGTGCAGTGAGATCCTCATGTATAATATTGCTAATACTGTGCAGTGAGATGCTCATGTAAAATACAGCTAATACTGTGCAGTGAGTTCCTCATGTATAATACAGCTAATACTGTGCAGTGAGATCCTCATGTATAATACAGCTAATGTTGTGCAATGAGATCCTCATGTATAATACAGCAAATACTGTGCAATGAGATCCTCTTGTAAAATACGGCTAATACTGTGCAATGAGATCTTCATGTAAAATACAGGTAATACTGTGCAGTGAGATCCTCATGAATAATACAACTAATACTGTGCAGTGAGATCCTCATGTAAAATACAGCTAATACTGTACAGTGAGATCCTTATATATAATACAGCTAATACTGTGCAGTGAGATCTTCGTATAATACAGCTAATACTGTGCAGTGAGATCCTCGTATAATACAGCTAATACTGTGCAGTGAGATCCTCATGTATAATACAGCTAATACTGTGCAGTGAGACCCTCATGTATAATACAGCTAATACTGTGCAGTGACATCCTCATGTAAAATACAGCTAATACTGTCTAATGAGATCCTCATGTATAATACAGCTAATGCTGTACAGTGAGACCTCTTGTATAATACAGCTTATACTGTGCAGTGAGATCCTCATGTAAAATACAGTTAATACTGTGCAGTGAGATCTTCATGTATAACACAGCTAATACTGTCTAATGAGATCCTCATGTATAATACAACTAATACTGTGCAGTGAGATCCTCATATAAAATACAGCTAATACTGTGCAGTGAGATCCTCATGTATAATACAGCTAATACTGTGCAGTGAGATCCTCATGTATAATACAGCTAATACTGTGCAGTGAGATCTTCGGATAATACAGCTAATATTGTGCAGTGAGATCCTCGTATAATACAGCTAATACTGTGCAGTGAGATCCTCATGTAAAATACAGCTAATACTGTGCAGTGAGATCCTCATGTAAAATACAGCTAATACTGTCTAATGAGATCCTCATGTATAATGCAACTTATACTGTGCAGTGAGATCCTCATATAAAATACAGCTAATACTGTGCAGTGAGATCTTCATGTATAATACAGCTAATACTGTGCAGTGAGATCCTCATGTATAATACAGCTAATACTGTGCAGTGAGATCCTCATGTATAATACAGCTAATATTGTGCAGTGAGATCCTCATGTATAATACAGCTAATATTGTGCAGTGAGATGCTCATGTATAATACAGCTAATACTGTGCAGTGAGATCCTCGTATAATTCAGCTAATACTGTGCAGTGAGATCTTCATGTATAATACAGCTAATACTGTGCAGTGAGATCCTCATGTAAAATACAGCTAATACTGTGCAGTGAGTTCCTCATGTATAATACAGCTAATACTGTGCAGTGAGATCCTCATGTATAATACAGCTAATGTTGTGCAATGAGATCCTCATGTATAATACAGCGAATACTGTGCAATGAGATCCTCTTGTAAAATACAGCTAATACTGTGCAATGAGATCTTCATGTAAAATACAGGTAATACTGTGCAGTGAGATCCTCATGTATAATACAGCTAATACTGTGCAGTGAGATCCTCATGAATAATACAGGTAATACTGTGCAGTGAGATCCTCATGTAAAATACAGCTAATACTGTGCAGTGAGATCCTCATGTATAATACAGCTAATACTGTGCAGTGACATCCTCATGTAAAATACAGCTAATACTGTCTAATGAGATCCTCATGTATAATACAGCTAATGCTGTACAGTGAGACCTCTTGTATAATACAGCTTATACTGTGCAGTGAGATCCTCATGTAAAATACAGTTAATACTGTGCAGTGAGATCTTCATGTATAACACAGCTAATACTGTCTAATGAGATCCTCATGTATAATACAACTAATACTGTGCAGTGAGATCCTCATATAAAATACAGCTAATACTGTGCAGTGAGATCCTCATGTATAATACAGCTAATACTGTGCAGTGAGATCCTCATGTATAATACAGCTAATACTGTGCAGTGAGATCTTCGGATAATACAGCTAATATTGTGCAGTGAGATCCTCGTATAATACAGCTAATACTGTGCAGTGAGATCCTCATGTAAAATACAGCTAATACTGTGCAGTGAGATCCTCATGTAAAATACAGCTAATACTGTCTAATGAGATCCTCATGTATAATGCAACTTATACTGTGCAGTGAGATCCTCATATAAAATACAGCTAATACTGTGCAGTGAGATCTTCATGTATAATACAGCTAATACTGTGCAGTGAGATCCTCATGTATAATACAGCTAATACTGTGCAGTGAGATCCTCATGTATAATACAGCTAATATTGTGCAGTGAGATCCTCATGTATAATACAGCTAATATTGTGCAGTGAGATCCTCATGTATAATACAGCTAATACTGTGCAGTGAGATCCTCGTATAATTCAGCTAATACTGTGCAGTGAGATCTTCATGTATAATACAGCTAATACTGTGCAGTGAGATCCTCATGTAAAATACAGCTAATACTGTGCAGTGAGTTCCTCATGTATAATACAGTTAATACTGTGCAGTGAGATCCTCATGTATAATACAGCTAATGTTGTGCAATGAGATCCTCATGTATAATACAGCGAATACTGTGCAATGAGATCCTCTTGTAAAATACAGCTAATACTGTGCAATGAGATCTTCATGTAAAATACAGGTAATACTGTGCAGTGAGATCCTCATGTATAATACAGCTAATACTGTGCAGTGAGATCCTCATGAATAATACAGGTAATACTGTGCAGTGAGATCCTCATGTAAAATACAGCTAATACTGTACAGTGAGATCCTCATATATAATACAGCTAATACTGTGCAGTGAGATCTTCGTATAATACAGCTAATACTGTGCAGTGAGATCCTCATGTATAATACAGCTAATACTGTGCAGTGAAACCCTCATGTATAATACAGCTAATAATGGGCAGTGACATCCTCATGTAAAATACAGCTAATACTGTCTAATGAGATCCTCATGTATAATACAGCTAATACTGTGCAGTGAGACCTCTTTTATAATACAGCTTAATAAAAAATGGAGATAAGGGAGCCATTTACCAATATTTTAGCTCTGTGTAGTAATATCAAACGTGAGGTGCAGACCCTATATTAGTATTGCAAACTATTATAAATAGGGAGAAAATAAGGAAAAGTAGTCCTTATAAAAAGATAGGGAATTCAGCATTCTCATATACACATTTAAAGAGACAGAGATATAAATATCTCAAGGTATCAACCTAAGTATTAAGATAAATAGAGCAGAGTGTGGAGCCAGGTGGAAACCCAGAATAAAGACTTGACAACTAGCATGCTTGCAAGGCACTCATAATTTTATTATTTACAAAAAGCAACAAAATTCTTAGTAAAGGTCATGTGACCATAAAGGTAATTTGAAACAAAATTTAATCAAAAATATGAGCTAAAAAGCTAAGTGAGACGTCTCATAGGAAAATAAAGTGTTTGAGAAATGAATGGCTAAATATAATAGTGACAATGCAACACCTCTATTAGAGGACAACCCCAAAAAGAAAGAGTAATATAAAGGTAATGTTGTCATAATAATATAATGAGGATCTATGCAGTTCACATAAACATTGAGCCAGAATAATACAATTACAAGAATATTTTAGAATGCATATTTTTCAATTTGGAGTGAAATATAAACACAGGAAAAAGCTTTGCACAATCATATGCAGCATGCAACTATACCAAGTCTTAAAACACAACACCAACATCAGAGGACAGTCCCAAAATTAAGGGTCAATACTGTCATGATATAAATATAGGATCTATGTGTTTTAAATATGGGTATTGTATAGTAAATTTTGCATAACTTCTGACAAACAGCATATTAATAAAGCAGCAGCATTTAGCATGAACACATCACAATTTAAAGGAAGTCCTTTCAAATCTGTTGAAAACAGGCATCCACTTGTATTGCAGGAGGAAAAAATGAAGTAAGTTTCCACTGCCTGTAAAGAACAACACAGTCATAGCATGCACTCAAAATCTGAATTGTGGCACATCTGAAAATGACGTGCAACACTACTAGTATCTTTGTTATTTTTCACATCATCTCGATGTTCTCTCACCCTGTCGAGAAACTGGCGCTTCGTTTTCCCTACGTAAAACATAGGGCAAGGACAGTATAGCAAATAAATTACCCCAAAAGTTTGACAATTGATTGGGTAATTAATGCGATACACTTTGCCACCTGTAGTAAAGGTTTCAGTCCTTGTAATAAAACTGCAAGAAACACACTTTCCACAAGGAAAACTACCCTTGTGTGATTGGTGTATAGTAAGCCAATTCTGTTTTGGAGTTTTAACAAAGTGACTTCTGACCAAGCAGTCTTTCAAGCTCATAGCTTTTCTAGCGGTAAGTAGGGGACAATCACCAACTTTTCTTGCCAGTTTTTTGTCTGCAAGTAAGAAATGCCAATTTTTACTTAAGATAGAACGAATTTTGTCCCAGTGAGAGTTAAATTGTGTGATAAATCTGACATGGGTATTTTCCAAGCTCTTTTCATTTTTTGAGAAGAGAATTGTTTCTCTTTTCAACTTTCTTACTCTACTGAGTGAACTCAGGACCAATTTTTTGGAATACCCGCGAGCCAAAAATCTTTCTTTCATCCTTATCGCATGATATTCAAAACTTGAATTTGTGGAACAATTTCTGCGTAAACGCAGAAACTGACCATAAGGGATTCCCTTTTTCAATGAATAGGGATGATTGCTTTGAGCTAAAAGTAAGCTATTAGTGGCTGTTGGTTTACGAAAAATTTCAGTATGAAGGTACCTCCCTTGTTTCTTGATCAGAATATCCAAAAAAGATAATTTCAGGCGGAACTGCAGTACAATTGAAAGCTATATAGTACAATCCAAAGTATTAAAGGATAGGTTCCTAGAGAAGGGTTATCCTTTGGATCTGATACTTAAGGGCTATCTCAGAGCCTTAGAAGACGATAGAAACAAATACTTAGTACAAGATAAAAAGAAAAATAACAAAAAATCTGTTACCACACAACAATCTAAGGACATGCTAGAAATACCACTATTCGTAACTGGTTATAGTAACCAATTTAGACAAATCAAGCAAATAATCCATAAACATTGGCCTATCATTTGTAATGATCCATATCTTAAGGAATACACTTCCAGAAAACCGAGGGTAGTATTTAGAAGGGCGCCCACGCTTAAGAACAAACTGGCTCCCAGTAAAGTGGTGAGGGATAAGGTGGGCAATCACAACTATAACACAGGAATTAACAGGACCTTTTTGGGTAATTTTTTACCAAGACATGGAATATTCAAATGTCTTAAGTCAAGGTGTAACATGTGCAAAGTCGTGAAAAGTGGAACAAACACATTTTCTTCCAACCAGACAGGAGAACAATTTAAAATCACAAAGAGGATGTCATGTGAGTCCACCTATGTTGTCTATCTTGTCAGTTGTGTGTGTGGGGTCCAATATGTAGGACGCACCGGACGCACCATCAAAAAACGATGGGGCGAACACACTTATAACATCAAAAGGAAATTCTTGAAACACAGCCTCTCCAGACATTGTGCTTATGCACACAAAGGTAGTGCTAAAACACTCTCTATACTTCCTATAGAACAAATATCCCGAAATAGCCACAATGCTATGCTCACTCTACGACGCAGAGAGACTTACTGGATCCACAAATTACACACGTTGGCCCCAGAAGGCCTCAATGAATGTGTGGATTTGGCAGCATTTGATTTATGAATATAAGTCATTTTCTTTAGAAATAAGAACTGGCTACACTTTTGAAACTGACAAATTGGTCTTTTGACCATATATATACATGTCTAACCATCTTGCGTATATATGTGGGTGTGGGTGGGTGTATGTATATATTTATATGCACACACAATATGGTTGCATATATGCACACACTTGTAGATGCACCAAATCTATAACCCATGAGTCCATGAGACATTTGTTGCTATAGGTCCACGTTGGAGTAATATAACCAACTATTTATCATCATGTGTCCATATTCAGTTGTGAACACCATGTCTCACTAGATATGTCCTTTAGAGATTGGTATTAGTTTCTTTTCTCAGATCACTCATTTGATGGAATAATACAACCAACTAGTTATTATTACTTGTCTTTGTTGTGAACATCATGTCATATTAGAGATGTCCTTTATAGATTGGTAGGATTTTCCTCCCTATATCATATATTTATATATGAGCTGTTTATAGTTCGAACTATTACAACAATCCATCATATTTAGACACCTTAGGTAACATCATATTAACTCATTATAGACCAGTGTGCTAACTTTGACTGGATCTGATATTATAATAATAGCTATCATATCTATCACATTAATTTATTTTAAACATATGATTTTGACCATCTATTGGTATTTATTAATATTATCTCTGTTTTTGAAGTGGTACATCTTATGCTTTCCATCTGGATGCACTCAGACATTTAACTGCGATTAGATTCAGTAGCAGTTATATATGAATGTTATGCATATTGTATACATTTATCTACTATTATTACTGGAATTCAACATTTTACTTTAGTATATCACTTGATCCATCCCAATTTATATATCCAATCAGTGTTAGAAACCTATGCAGTTGTAGTGTTTAACTGCAGACTTGGGTGATTTATGCCCCACTGTTGTAATTCATATGACACTATTAGTATGAATTGGCAGTAACGCTTATCTCCCCACCAGATAATTTTAGTGTTTTGCCTTCACTACGCTCTATTTTTGGCCCCTTTATTGGTGTAACAAGAGATCTTCTCTCTCTACTAGATAATTCTGGTACTCGCCTTAGTTAATATCTTTATCTGGCCCCTTTATTGGTGCAATATTGGCTCCACATATTACTGATTAGAAGGATGCACTATGGTTGCGATACACCTCACGCCCCTTATCATCATAATCCTATCAGCCAGTGTCACGTATCTGGATCAGGATCGCTACTGTGCGATCCTGACTTGACAGAAACATTGAAGCCGGGCATGCGCACTCAGCGCAGAGGAGGAATGTAGACATCGCCAACGCCTACTCTTGAGCGTATGCAGCGATTGGGCCATATCTGACTGTAGCTTGTCATGCGCATTGAGCGCCTGTGGACGCCGACTTAGTTAGCGGCGAATTTAAATTACACAGAACTTGAAACTATGAAACAATAGCTGATTGAGACATCTACTTATTTTTTCAAAAGAACTTAACGTTCACTAGAATTGGAATTGCTGTGCTCTGTCTGTTCCCAATCACACATGTCATCTGAAATTAATTTGCCTTTATACAACATGTCACTCATAACAAGGTATGACCTTTATAAGTTTAGTGAAATGATAGCTTAAAATCAAATGTAATACCAACTAGGAAAATATATATATATAAAAATTGCTTTAAGCATTGCCTCCCATACTGTGTATGGTTGACATTATGCTGTATGTTTTAATGTGTGCTTCATTATTATTGTTTTCTAAAAAATAAGGTATAAAGGGTTTTTTTAAGTATATTTGACTAAATAAAATGTAGCATGAATAATGTTAACTAGGAATGTATGAAATCTGTATTATGCATTGTATATTATATTGTACACTGTTTATGTTTATATTTTAATGTGTGTTCTATATGGTAGCAACTGATTGGTTGGGATCATATTACTGATTAAGTAGACCCATCCCACTACCACCTGTTTAATATCAATTAATTTAGGTTTAGGGTATATCTAGCAAGTGTTCAGTAAACATTTTATGAAGCCTGATGAAACAGCCATTGGCTGAGAAACGCGTTGCCTGTTATTTTTACAATTTTATTAAAGTCACTTTTTAATATTTTGAACACTTGCTGCATCTTTCTTTGGGATATATATCTTTTATCCTTTTCCTGAGGATTAATTCCTTTTCTGGATCAATTGTGGGATCCTTTTGCACCTCTGGATCCATTTGGATGTCTGGCTACAAGTCTGTTGGGTGACTGAATTGACCCCTTCATGCCTCTATAGCACCACGAGAGGTGCTTTACACTTTGTGAGTATTATTCATCTCTTTGCTTGTATTGACACCTTTGCACCAGCAATACTAGGCCATATTGGCACCTGTGTTTTCCTTCTGTCTATACAGACATCAGCTCCTGTGCAGGAAGTTGGTCTTCTGGGTGACCAAATAGATCCCAGACCGTATATCTAGCACTAACTGAGGTGCTCTACTAAACGTGAGTTTACTCATCACCTTAAGATCTATTTATTCTGGATCAAACAATATTGGGCCATGTGGCGCTTCTGTCTTTTCTCTTCATATGCAGATCAGCCTCATAGGTCAGAAGTATATTGTAAGAATTAGTATTGAGAGTTTTGATGAATGTTTCCAAGTTGGTTAAATCACCTTTCCACAACATGAAAACATCATCCACATAACGGAGCCATAACTGGACCGAGCTCTCAACTATATCATTATGGGTGCCAAAAACTTCTTATAGCTCCCAAATGCCTAGATGAAGGCAAGCATAGGTGGGGGCACAAGTGGCCCCCATTGCTGTTCCGCGAATTTGTTTAAAATATTTTCCATCAAAACAGAAAATGTTATTCTCAAGGACAAATTTTAAGAGAGAGAGAACAAATTCAGTGTGTTTTTTATATAGAGGACCACGAGATTCAAGAAATGACCGACAAGCAGCAATTCCCACTTCATGGGGAATTAAAGAATATAAACCTTTGACGTCCAGAGAAACTAAGATAACATCTTCATCCACAATTAGATTGTCAAGTTTCTGTAGGAGGTCAGAAGTATCTCTGACATAAGTAGGTAAAGTCGGGAGGAAAGGTTTCAGAAAAAAATCTACAAAGTTACCTACATTTTCTGTTACTCCCCCAATCCCTGACACTATTTAGCCTTTATAGGAATTAGAAAAACAACAAACTGTCTTGTAAGGTGTAACTTGCTGACCCTCCCTATGTGTCCAATGCATCGTTGGGGGAGCTCTCATTTTTCTCAATTTGGCTGTTATATTTTAACAAATTGCATGCGCATCTGAGCACCATGTTTTTTATTTTTATTTTTATTTTTGAATTTATATTATTATTTTGTAAATATATTTTATATATGAAATGTCATTTTGTATATATATATTTTTTGTTTTTTGAAACTCCCAGAGGCGTGTCCCAATATCGCCTATAAAAGGCAGAGTTTGGGTTGATGAAGTTAGCCCTGAGGAGTCCCTGCTACTCATTGGGATGAAACACGTGTAGGCAGTTGTAACAGCTGATTGCTTTGATGAGACACCTGTCTTTTGGAAATCCCTACTACACCTCAAAGAATTACAGATTGCTGGAGTGATTTATTAAATTGTTTTGCATCTTGTGCAACACAGGAACATTCACCGGATTTGCAGCTTCTTACCAAGGATTCTGTGCTTGATTTACATCGCAAAGGCTGTGAGTGCATGCTATGACTGTGTTGTTCTTTACAGGCAGTGGAAACTTACTTCATTTTTTCCTCCTGCAATACAAGTGGATGCCTGTTTTCAACAGATTTGAAAGGACTTCCTTTAAATTGTGATGTGTTAATGCTAAATGCTGCTGCTTTATTAATATGCTGTTTGTCAGAAGTTATGCAAAATTTACTATACAATACCCATATTTAAAACACATAGATCCTATATTTATATCATGACAGTACTGACCCTTAATTTTGGGACTGTCCTCTGATGTTGGTGTTGTGTTTTAAGACTTGGTATAGTTGCATGCTGCATATAATTGTGCAAAGCTTTTTCCTGTGTTTATATTTCACTCCAAATTGAAAAATATGCATTCTAAAATATTCTTGTAATTGTATTATTCTGGCTCAATGTTTATGTGAACTGCATAGATCCTCATTATATTATTATGACAACATTACCCTTATATTACTCTTTCTTTTTGGGGTTGTCCTCTAATAGAGGTGTTGCATTGTCACTATTATATTTAGCCATTCATTTCTCAAACACTTTATTTTCCTATGAGACGTCTCACTTAGCTTTTTAGCTCATATTTTTGATTAAATTTTGTTTCAAATTACCTTTATGGTCACATGACCTTTACTAAGAATTTTGTTGCTTTTTGTAAATAATAAAATTATGAGTGCCTTGCAAGCATGCTAGTTGTCAAGTCTTTATTCTGGGTTTCCACCTGGCTCCACACTCTGCTCTATTTATCTTAATACTTAGGTTGATACCTTGAGATATTTATATCTCTGTCTCTTTAAATGTGTATATGAGAGTGCTGAATTCCGTATCTTTTTATAAGGACTACTTTTCCTTATTTTCTCCCTATTTATAATAGTTTGCTATAATACAGCTTATACTGTGCAGTGAGATCCTCATGTAAAATACAGTTAATACTGTGCAATGAGATCTTCATGTATAACACAGCTAATACTGTGCAGTGAGATCCTCATGTATCATACAGCTAATACTGTGCAGTGAGATTGTCATATATAATACAGCTAATACTGTGCAGTAAGATCCTCATGTATAATACAGCTAATACTGTGCAGTGAGATCCTCATGTATAATACAGCTAATACTGTGCAGTGAGATCCTCATGTATAATACAGCTAATACTGTGCAGTGAGATCTTCGTATAATACAGCTAATATTGTGCAGTGAGATCCTCGTATAATACAGCTTATACTCAGTGATGTGCGGTGAGGTCAGAGACTGGGGAGGCACTTGGCTATGATACGCCTGAGAAACACATATACTGTATGAACCCTACAGAGGTAGCTTAAATTTACAATTAAATTAGTAGGTTGCAGGTCCAATTTACTGCTATTATTAAATTTTCCTCATTCTCTTGGCATCCTTTGTTGAGGGATATGCCGCAATGCATTACTGGGTGCTAACTGAACACATTAAATGAGCCAATGACAAGATACATATATGTGCTTGCAATTTGTGTTGGGGCTCATAAAAATATAAACTGCAAAGCCAAAACCACATTATAGTAAAGGCTTCAGTGTGCTACATTTTTTTTCTATTTACAGTTTACTTGACAACAGTAAGAGGCAGATTGAAAGCTGTGTGTGCTTTCCGTTTATTTATTTTAAGTTCAATGTTTGGATTTATCATGGACTATATATTCTGGGTTAGTGCTCTCTGTAGCTTTTTCTCTACCTTGCTTGGAAATTGGTTTTAAGGTTTTAAAGTGAACATAATATCTAGAAAATATAAAAAGCATATATAAGCCTTTTAAATAATCTTTCTATAAAAAACATTTCAGTATACTTGGAAAAATGTATGCCAGATCTGGGAAATAGCACACAATTTTTTAAGGTAAAGAATATTTGTTATTAAACACAATTTATAAAAATAATGGTATGATGGTATTTTAGAAAGGCATCCTATACATACAATGAAAACACAGCTATATACCAGTTTTTTGTGCTTTCGTAAAATTTCCACACAAGAGTATACTTAAAGGACCAGTAAAAGTAGATTTGCATAATCAAGCCCCCCCCCCCCATCTAGTTCTGTAGTGCACACAGTAATCCATCCCAGCCAATAGCCACACACACATACAAACACAAACATGTGCACACACATACACACACACATGCACACTACATCCCAAAACTGACAACCAATGACAAGCACTGGGGCAGCAGGCTCCTAACACTGCTCACTAACACTCACATTCCTCACTAAGCAGCCATGCAGTCAGATATCCCACGAGACTAGTGACAGGCACAGGTTATCTAGCCCTTAGCATCCTGCATTCCTCACTGACAAAAAGGGGAACACTGTCAGAATTTAACACAAGAAGCTAACAATTTGCCTTTATACACACAGTCACCCATCAACTCACGTACATACACTAGTGCAAACACACAAAATAATACATAAACACACAGACATCCATCAACACACATACATACACTAGTGCAAACACACAAAATAATACACATACACACAGTCACACATCAACTCACATACATACACTAGTGCAAACACAATTTGCCTTTATACACACAGTCACCCATCAACTCACGTACATACACTAGTGCAAACACACAAAATAATACATAAACACACAGACACACATCAACTTTCATACATACACTAGTGCAAACACACAAAATAATACA